>NC_089858.1:39909136-40146636 GCF_036373705.1 Amia ocellicauda
CTGGCTTTTGCTGGTTCAATCTGATTGCCCTGGTTTGCCTTGAAACTTGATACTCTTTTTAATGTTCTTGCCAGCAAGAATAACTTTGAATCTTTTGTCCACTTCCTCTTCAATAACCAAGTCTCTTGTTTTAAGATCATTCTGAACTTCACCTCTATGGATCTGTACCGCAGCCACCTGTGCTGGTATGACCATGTGGAGATCCGAGATGGGTTCTGGAAGAAAGCTCCTTTAAAAGGTACGCATTTAACAGAGCAGTTCTCTCGGTTGGTGACCATATGGCTCCATAGTGACCGGGACTCTGTGACACAGGAGTTCTCAGATTGCGTTTTAATATAAATCAAGTATTCCCCCTGCTTTGCTGTGTTGTGTACTGTTGTATAATTACCCTGTCCCAAGCCTCTCTTGCTGTACTTGCATTATGTATTTTGTGGGGTTTGCAGTTAACAATGTTTGAGTTGCGATTCATCATATTTTAATTAGTTAATAGGTTATATATGAAACCTAATGTGCCATAACTTTACAAAATAAGTAACTGATCTGTTGTAGTGTTTCTTGTTATGTGCACTTGTTAAATAAACAATACCCCTCTCTACAAAGGTGTAATGCTTAATATACACAGTAATATCTTTCAGTTGAAAATCCTGTCCTGTGTGCTAGTCCTCAGCCGACAGTTGAGTAAAATCACATGCATATAGACCGAAAGGAGTTTCCCCTCGGAGCCTCAGAGCAATATGGCAAGCGCATGTGGACAAAATACTTTTGTTTTGTTGTAATTCAGCCATACCAATTTCAATGTGTGACTTAAAGCACAACATCTGGCTCTGCTGAAACTTTCATGTAAACAAAGACAATAAAGCCAAATGTAGCACTGCAAAGGTTTGTTTGAACTCCAGAGTTTCCCAAGGCATTTCTTTACACAGAGAATGTGTCAATTTTAAAAAGTGATGGAGAGCTGGATATGGCTGAACTGGGACCAAATGGTGTGGTTTTTTTTTGTTCCTGTGTGTTTCAGGTCGCTTTTGTGGGGACAAACTCCCTGAACCCATCATCTCTACTGACAGTCGGCTCTGGATTGAGTTCCGCAGCAGCAGCAACTGGGTTGGGAAAGGATTCTCTGCTGTGTATGAAGGTAGGGTGGGGCCCAAACCTGAGGGATACAACTCCACTGTGAGAACCATAGCAGAGCCAGACATGTTGTTGAAGAGTTTGTCTAATATTAAATCAAAATTCCTGAGTTGCCAATATCCCAGAGTTCCTAGAGTGCTGCACTCCAAACCTAGCTATACCATTGTCTGCTTTTGCTGGGAGTTCCCGTGAGGAAATGCATAATAAGCTATAAGAATTGTCACTCAAACCTAGTGGACCAATGGAGAGCCATGACCTATGTCTCCCTGTAAGCCCTGCCCTCAGAACAAAACGGTGCCAAAACTCTTAAACAGCGAAAAAAAGGATTGCAGCATCATAACCAAAGGTAGCGAGTCCAGTGCTCTTGCTTTAACATGATTTCCTTTACATTTTTTGGCCTTTCATATAATTTTTGTTTACAATTCTATACACTTTTGCTTTTGATCTCAACATCAATTTTCTCAACTACATTTTTTGTTTACAATATTTTTTATTTCGAATTCGTTACTTATGGTGCTAATTTGAGCCCATAGCAGTGGGAAGAATTCAACTAGTGACTCCCCAGACCTGAGACAACAGCACCTCATTGTGGCTTCTCAGGTGGCTGCAGCTCAGCTGTATGTCATTTTTAGCTATCAAATCTTCCGTCTGGTGTAGCTAGACTGTGGGGCATTCTGGGTTGACAGTGCATAGACTGATTTTTTTTGTAAAGCAATCCAATTTGACATAGTTTGCTTTCTAGCAAAATCCTCATAGATAACAAAATGACAAATGTATTCTAACCAGGATGGCTTTGTAACTTTGATTCGGAAGACGCAGGGAGTCATAGGGGCGATCCAAGCTCAATAGTTGGTGATTCCAAATTGGAAAGGAAAAGGGGGAGAATAATTGAATATTCTAGATGCTTTTGCACTATAAATGAAGTAAAACGTAATACACAATACACATTTCAGACAAACTAAGAACGGTACCATGCACAACAATGTACCCAATCAGGTAGTATACTGTAGTATATTTGAATAGTATGTGTATATACATTTTTTGTTTGCTATTTAAATTATGAACCTCATGACTAAACATTTTTGGTTTAATTTCTCTGGCAGTAAATCAGTGTTTGGTTTTGTATTGCAGCTATCTGTGGTGGAGAGGTGAGGAGAGACAATGGGCAAATCCAGTCTCCAAACTACCCTGATGACTACCGGCCCAACAAAGTGTGTGTGTGGAAGATCACTGTTGCTCAGGGCTTCCATGTAGGACTCACCTTTCAGTCATTTGAGGTATTTATTTTCTTCCATCAATTTTCAGCTAAAATCAATTTCTTAAATTATTATATGATCACGTTACCAAAATCTAAATTCTAAAAATCACTTTCTGGTGTTTACATGACCTTTCAATTAGTCCCAATAGCATTCCACTACACACACAGATAGACATGAGTTTCTGTGTGTAGTACACTATCAGAATGGGTGTGTTTTTAATCTATTTTAAATTTGTAGGTGATAAAATACTTATGTAAGCACACATTTAATTTCTTACCTTTTCCACACTCTACGTGCTGTTTGTATTGCTTATTGGAGGTGGGATTCTTGAGGAATCTTTTCAGTAGCTCTCTGCATTGAATGAGAGATCTTGAGGTGCTGACCTAAGCGTGTGCTTCCATTTTCTCCACGTGTCTGCAGATCGAGAGACATGACAGCTGTGCCTATGACTATTTGGAAGTCAGAGATGGCACAACAGAAAGTAGTCCTCTTCTGGGGCGGTTTTGTGGCTACGACAAGCCCGACGACATCAAGACCAGCTCCAACCAGCTCTGGATGAAGTTTGTCTCTGATGGTTCAGTCAACAAGGCAGGGTTTGCTGCCAACTTCTTCAAAGGTCAGGATCTAGGTATAGTGAGCCTTTAGATCAACAAGGCAGGGAAGAAGGGTATGTGGGGGGAAATGTGCTTCTTGACATTAAGGGTGACGGGGCTGGAACAAATCGTGCCGTTGAAGCTTACTCCGGTGCAGGAAAGTGCTGGTTGAGGTTCTGTGGTTGGGTAGCTACTACAGAGCAAACAAAAAGGCCGAAATAGCCCCCTGTATATTGTAACAATGTAACATTCTGTTAATCTGAAGGTGTTTTGAATAATTCAGGAGTTATAGTAAACAACTGCTCTATGCCTGTAATTCTACATCATTTCCACCACAAGGAAACAAACTCTCCAAGCCACACATCTATACTGCTTGTTGTGTGGTGTTGAGGGGGGGGACATTAATGTCGCACAGTGCTTTGAACCCCACTGGAGACTAATTGTATCCAGAGAACACATTGGCATGTTAAATCATGAGGAATAGTATAATAGTCCCCATTACAACACTGGATTTAATTAGGACATACAATTGCATATTTTTTGTATACACTTCAGACTTCAGCTTCCGTTGTCAGATTGTAGTTATAACAGTTTTAACACATTGAAAGATGTAACGCATTCCCAAGAAAGCAATTCGACAGTTCAGTCCCAGTCAGGTTTTTAAAGTTGCAGGCTTAGCTGTCCCAATAGTACTGATGCAGTTAGAAAAATGCATTAAACCACGGATCAGTATAGTCAGTGTTATTATATTAGCTCCACCCGTCTATCTATGCAGAAATATAGGGGAACAATAGTTGTATTACACAGGATCTTGCAAACAGTAGATTCTTAAATTTAAGTTATTTTTCTTGCCTCCTCTTGGTATTACTCTACAGCAGGGGTTCCCAAACCGGTCCTGAAGGGACCCCCTGTCCAGCTGGTTTTTGTTCCAATCAAGATCTTAATTGCTTTATTGATTATTCAATTGAACAAACAATGCAATATAATGCAATACATGGCTCAATTATATCATTTAGAGTTCCATTGGAACAAACATCAGCAGGCCAGGGTGTACTCCAAAGCCCTGGTCCTGGAGAACCCCAAGGCAAACAGTTTTATAGGCCAGCCAAAATCAACAATTTTTAAAATGTGGGGATGTTAGTTATTGATCTATTAAGCTGGTAATATGATTTAATTAAGTCCATCCTTAACACCTTAAGGATATTCAGGTGTTTGTTCCACAGTATTTCTTAATCGGTAGATCTCAGCCCTGATTCCAGGCGCGCACTGCTGGTTTTTGTTCCAATCAAGCTCGATTACATAAATCTGAACTCACAGTTCTGCTTTTGTTTTCAATTGCATGGCACACAAACACAGCCCCTTTTATAATGTTAGTTTTTCATTTAAAATCTCCAAGTTAAATAAAAATCTAATGATAAAAGTTGCTGTAGCTAGGCAAATAATTAGTTCCATTAAGATTTAAGTTATTCAATTGAGAGCTTGGTTGAATCAAACCAACCAACCAAAAAAAGCAGGCCACTGGTTCCCCAGGCCCTGGTGAGAATCCCTGCTCTCATTAATTGAATTGATCAAAGCACTAGCTGCTGAACTGATAACAATAAAATGGTCTGTGTTTGATGCTTCTTTTTGTGGCTCCCTAACGTGAAGCTGTGATTTCCACTACAGAGATGGACGAGTGCTCGAAACCTGACAACGGGCGTTGTGAACAGCGCTGCGTCAACACCCTGGGCAGCTACAAGTGTGCCTGTGACCCAGGATATGAACTGGCTTCAGACAAGCGCAGCTGTGAGGGTGAGTGCGAGAGAGCGGTGCCGTCACTCCTCAGGTCCTGTCATGTTGTCTTGGTATTCGCTCCAAACTGGAGCATTCACAGATTGGTTAAAATCAATGAACTATTAAAATCTTAAGATTGACAGCTGATTTGTTTTTTAAATTTTCTCAATTTAGTTTTAGACACAAACACCATGCCCACAGAATATTTTGGAGTCTGGAGAATTGTGGAATTGAATCGTGTGAATTGTGTAGTTATTAGACCAATTAAGTAGCTGAGCGCTGGACTGGAAGAAATAAACCGATGGCACAGTGTTCCTCACGGACCTGATGAATAAGGGAGAAATTAAGGCCATTGTTTTCTTCAGTAAGAGTGTTACTTTCAGGGATGTAAGTTTACATGAGATCAAAGGACTAATTAGTGAAACTGAACTGGCCTAT
Source organism: Amia ocellicauda (assembly GCF_036373705.1). Classification (NCBI taxonomy): domain Eukaryota; kingdom Metazoa; phylum Chordata; class Actinopteri; order Amiiformes; family Amiidae; genus Amia; species Amia ocellicauda. The sequence continues at coordinate 39,914,328 of NC_089858.1, forward strand.
CCATTTTCTCTCCAGGCTGATTTTGGTTTGGTTTTGATACATTGCCACAATACACACTGAGGGATCTTTTCCAGAAAAATATAGGGCACGTTTGCATAGGCAGGGTTAGGGGAAGTACGGGGAAGGAGGAAGAAATAAAAGCACAAATCTGCAGTGTGATTACACTGTTTAGAAATGGTTTCTACAGAATAGTGTTTACATAACAAAAGTTTACTTTTTTCCTCAATAAAAAGGTTTAAATTAGTTTTGTTATAGGAATATAGGATAGAATAATGCATTTGCCAACTAATGCATGTAGACTGAATTCTCCTGCTCTTACCTTTCCTTCACTCACCACTGCTTCTTCCCAAAAGCTGGCCTTTGTCTCCATCTAGAGGTAACTATGTAATTGCATGCACTTACATTGCAAAGGAAGTCAACTTCTAATAAAAAAGATACAGAACGTTCAACATTTATTCCTATCAAAATCAATTGGCTTCCAAACTGCAAGAATGTCGTTCAGTTTTGTGTTTTTCTGGATTTTAATAGCAAAACAAACACATTATAATGTGGCCTTCACCTGAGTTATGGTTTCTATAGGCAGAGGAAGGGATTCATATCTTTCAAATATTTAAACTGGGGTGTAAAAAAAGAGGAATTAAGATTTTAAACCAAGGAATGGCCCAAAAAGAAGCGTTTAGGTTCATTCTATTGGTAACAAGCCAAGAATAAGGCAATCTATCAATATTAACTACTTTTGTACTACCATACTAATAAGTAACAATTTACCATTTAAATTGTCAACTCCAGTCTTGTATTCCATGAACTAAGATCCATTTCTAATGCTTTCTACATGTTTTAAATTTGAGGGTTCGTAAGTCCTGGAGGTAACAATCTCTTTATCTCCCTCTCTCTGCAGCTGCCTGTGGAGGGTTTATTACTAAGCTCAATGGCTCAATCACTAGTCCAGGCTGGCCCCGTGAATACCCGCCCAACAAGAACTGCATCTGGCAACTGGTGGCTCCTACCCAGTACCGCATCACACTGCAGTTTGACGTTTTTGAGACAGAGGGCAACGATGTGAGCGAAACAACCCACTGCACAACAATCACACCTATATATCAGACTTCACAATCTCTGCTGTCTCACTTTGATCATTCCCTGTTAGGCCTGAATAAGTCACTCTGTCCAGTAGCTTTTCAGTGTCAGGGTCTTTTGTCAAGTCAGCGAGCTCCCTTTTGTGTGGATCATGTTGCTTGGTCACAATTAAAATGTACGTGTATATGGAAATGAGATTCTGTACGGAGGTCTACACTTCAAGTCTACTGGTCGTAATACCAAGCAAGACCCTGTCAGATTGGTTCTCTGTATGTTGAGGCAGTGCAAGGAGAGTACTAGTAAATCATAGGCTGTGTTTAAATGCAAAATGTCACACTTTAATTGACAAATGTAATTGGCTGAGGGTCAGTTACAACCTCAATGCTACATTAACATGTCCTTACCATTTTTGTCTAGCTTACTATATGGCTCTGTGTATGGCATTGGGGAAACTGGGGAAATATATAATGACACTAATATATCCCAAGAATATGTTGAGTCCTTTTGATTCCTTGTGCATGTGTTTATTGCAGCTTTGTTTCTTGTGGATTTGTAATGCTATTTTAAGCTATCCACTTCAAGCATGTTCTATTACTGTTGAGAACAGCACGGCTTGGAAAGCAGTGTAGTCCCTAAAATGTTTGTCGATTTTGTATTTTGCTGGTAAACCATTTGTATCCTTACCAATACATTAGGCCAGACTGGTTGTGTCTGCATGCGAGTTTCAATGCGCACCTGTGTTTGTTTCTGACTGGATGTCCCCTCTCCGAGCCCCTCAGGTATGCAAATATGATTATGTGGAAGTGCGTAGCGGACTCTCTGCTGACTCCAAGCTTCACGGGAAGTTTTGTGGCTCGGAGAAGCCCGAAGTCATCACCTCACAGTACAACAACATGCGCATCGAGTTTAAGTCAGACAACACTGTGTCCAAGAAAGGCTTCAAGGCCCACTTCTTCTCTGGTGAGTTTCAAATCCCTCTGAAACTCTGGTGAGGAGGGAGGATACAGTGCCCTGTATTCCCAGTCCAGGTTCCAGAGGACTTCTGGTGTCTGCTGGTCTTCATTCCTACCCACATATTTAAATTTATGTCCACCCAGTTTTAGAGCTGAAAACGACTAACAAGGTTGAAATGTGACATTTAACAGACGTGATCGACGGTTTAATTAAGAGCTTGTTAGAAATTAAAACCAGCAGACCCAGGGAATCCTGGAATCTACATTCTTAAATGGTAGCTTTAATGTGTGTCCCAAAAGCCTATGTTCCAGTGCTCACTAATAATACTAATTATTATTATTATTTGTATTATACAGTGTAAATTATATTTTGATATTGGAATTCATTTTTACAAAATCTAAATGTGCGTTCTATGTATTTCTCAAGTTCAGTTTCTAGTTTCAAGTATACTAGTGTTCAAGATGGTAAGATGTATATAATATTGCCAAAAGTGTGTGTGGGGGGACAAGTAACAACTTGTTTTGTGAAGAAAGGGTCTTCATTTCTGTTCTTCAATATAATTTTCTACTTGTGTCCCTGGGTCCATGTATCATTTATTGATCTTGAAGAGGACCTCTGTATCGATGTGGTCAATACCTTTGGCGATTTTGAATACTGGAATCCGCACTGGGGAATCTTCCCTGTTCAAGTCTAAAAAATGGTTCAATTTCCTTCATATTCCTTGATCTGCTTGGAACTGGCTCCAGAGCAGCGATGCTTTTCTTGAAATGCGATCAGACCGGAGGCAATAGTCCTGATTTTCTGAATGCTGCTTCTTCACGATGGTGTGCTTTGTCCGTTTCAGACAAGGATGAGTGTTCGAAGGAGAACGGAGGCTGTCAGCACGAGTGCGTGAACACCTTCGGCAGTTACTCATGCCAGTGTCGGAGCGGCTTCACTCTGCACGACAACAAACACGACTGCAAGGAAGGTATGTATGCGGGCGAGGACAACCGCAACACCCAGAGCTCCCTGCACAATTAACTGGACCCTGTTACTATGAACACAAACACAATATATAGGGTAGCAATGATAAAGCATTTGTACTGCCTTTCTAAATCAGATCAGTCAACAGAAATGTTTACTTCTAGCATTCAGCCAAATCACTGATTTGAATACTGCATCAATAATTTGAAAATATAATTTGTTTAAACTACAGGAATAAGCAGAAGAGTCAAAATAGTGTGTGTATGTTTGGATTGCAGGGATGTGTGCATTTTCAAAGTCATTTGTTGTTTTCTTTTTGCTGGCAGTTGGTGTTTTGGCCAAAACTTCCACACTAGACTTCCTTTTTAAAGTCATGTTTTGTTTGTACTATTGAGCATTTAAGCTTTTCATCCTCTATGGGTCAGGCCAAAAGAACCAGACTGGCCTGTCCTGCTAATGAGCCTTGATGTTTATACTGGCAGAAGGAGCTGCAGGAGTATTGACCTTGCTTTGTGTGTTCTTGTTCCTTCCAGCTGGCTGCGATCACAAAGTGACTACCGTGTCCGGTACCATAACGAGCCCCAACTGGCCTGACAAATACCCCAGCAAGAAAGCCTGCTCCTGGGCTATCTCTATCACTCCAGGACACCGCATCAAATTTGTATGTTCCCCCTAGACTTTTCACTGGTTGGCCTGGAAACTGTCTTAATGCACCTGAAAAGTTTATGGATTTAAACCATAAACGTTTTCCTGTCATGACATTTGTATGATTCGATCTGGCCCCTTCTGTGAATGTTTCTTGCAGTTACCAGAGAACTCCCATCAGTCCATCCCATGATGCTCTAGTTATCCTGTGGACTACATTCTTAGTAAATGAGTCCTACTGTCCCTGTATGCCTATATCCCTCCACCTCTCTATCCCTCTGTGAACCCTTTGTGTACAATAGAAAATACAAAAATAATATGCTGCTTTGTCTCTACTTATCTTTTTTCTTTTAATTCTCCTGCTACCATTTGATTGAAAAGTGAAAAAAGGCAAACTCAAACTATACAGAATCTCTCAGGATACATATAATGCTATTGTCCATTTAATTTGTTTGTGCATTGGAAACACCACACATTCCCTGCTTACCTCTGTATGGTTGTCTCTGCATGGATAATGCATGCCGTCTCTTAGATCTGTTAGATCTCACTGGTGTGTTGGCCAGAGAAATCAAATCTAATCAACCTGTCCCTATTTATCCCTGCCCTGCAGTCCTTCAATGAGATCGATATGGAGGCCCACATGGAGTGTGCCTACGACCACGTGGAAATCTTCGACGGGCGTGACGCCAAAGCAACAAGCATGGGAAAATTCTGTGGCACCAAGAAGCCCCAGCCCCTCATCTCCAGTACCAACAAGATGTTCATCAAGTTCTTCTCAGACAACTCGGTGCAGAAGAAGGGCTTTGAGGCATCCCATGCTCCAGGTACCAGCCCTCCAAACATTGCTTCAGATTTAAGAATTCCCCAGCTAGTCAGGTGCATTTTCTGGTGGAAACTATTGCTACCCTTTATTTATAGCCTTTTTGGGGGGCAATTTAATTTAGTTTCATACATATTGATGGTTAAACTGGACTCATTTTTTGAAGACAGGAGGTAGCAAATGTTTGACTGCCACTGCAGACTTCTAGGCTGAATCGGCATTCAAAAATCTTATTTAACGAACAATATGTATAAATGATGCAATGTGAAGACATTCCACTGCAATTGTATACAGTGTAGTTTGAGATACTGAGAGACGGACATTAGTGGTATTCTGAGGGTCTCCATTAAGAACAATTCAGTGCAGTGATTTGTTTTTATATGCATGTAACAACATGGAAGAATACAGCGTAAAGCTGTAATTTGAGTAGATTGGTACAGTACCAGATGAGAGCAAATTAAGGTCAGAACTGTAGTAAGGTTGAGCAGAGCACACACAATGAAAAATGATAGAGCATCCACACGTGATGGTACCTGACCTCCCTGCGTCAAATGTTTATTGGTATCCTCTTCTCGTGTGTGTTAGAATGCGGAGGAAGGCTGAAGGCTGAAGTCAAGACAAAGGACTTGTTTTCCCATGCCCAGTTTGGGGACAATAACTACCCTGGAGGTTCCGACTGCCAGTGGGTGATAACCAGTGAAAAGGGTTACGGAGTGGAGCTCATCTTCCAGACTTTCGAGATCGAAGAGGAAGCGGACTGCGGCTATGACTACATGGAACTCTTCGACGGAAACGATGTCAAAGCGCCTAGATTGGGACGCTACTGTGGCTCTGGGGTAAGTAGTCTCACAATAAACCCAACTCGATGAAGGGCAGCAGAGTAGAGTTTCTTCCTTACTACTGGGTTGCAGCCGATTTTAGTAAAACCTTGCTTGATAGTTTTAGGTCCTAAATGCATGAATACTTCATTTGCTAGTTTGTCATATGTAATGAATGAAGTCTCAATCCGCAGCCAATGCACACAGCCAGCTTTAAGAACTTGAATATAATCCAACCAGAAATTATATATTCCAGAGTTCCCATCTAAACACAGGTTCTTCACTGACACGCATTTTATTTCGATTTTTTTCTGCAATCACAGCAAGGCATTTCTATTAAAAATTGAGGTTCTGATTTCGTCCAAGATAAGATGCCTGACAAATCTCTTCCCCACTGATTTGTTCCTCCTAGCCCCCTGAAGAGATCTACTCCACCAGCGATTCCATCATGATCAAGTTCCGCTCTGACGACACCATCCACAAGAAGGGCTTTCACGTGCGCTACACCAGCACCAAATTCCAGGACACACTGCACTCATTTAAGTGACCCGGGAGGGCCAGGGGGGGGAGGGCAGGGTGGTTAGGGCGGCGGAGCAGCGGAGGGGGGTGGAGGGCCTGGGGGAGAAACGCCAAGCGTCCCACGTCTGTAGGGTTCCAGCCGCCAAGTCGAAAAACCACCGCCAACAAAGAGGGGAACAAAACCAACCGAACCTCTGAGAGCAGAAGCAAGGGGGTCAGCCCCCTGACTGTGAGGATTTAAGCCATTCATTAGCAGACCTGTTTTTACCTTTTTGGATTTTTTTTTTTTTTTTTTTTTATTAACAGCTATGGTTGGGGCGGGTGGGGAGGGTGAGGGTTTAAATGGGCGGTTATTGGGAATGGAGGATTCTGGAAAAGTGTACAACCTTGGATTTTTTGTTGTCTCCTACAAAACCATGAAGATATCTCAGGACCTACTGAAAAAGGCAGGAATTGGCTGGTCGAACACCTGCTTTGAAATCGGACCAGCATGCAATTTGGGGATGAGACGGCAGAAAACTATATATATATATATATATATATATATATATATATATATATATATATATATATATATATATATATATATATAAAATTGTTTTTTGGGGGGGGACAATTCCTTTTTTTCCTCGAATATTCCCTCCTCCTCCTGTGTTAAAAGATCAAATGCTCATTTGGATTTTTGCCCTTGACTTGCTTTTATACTCTGAGACTATGTTGCATGTAATTACAAGAAAGAGGAAATAAAAGAAAGCAAAACGGAAATAAAATCAACATAAAACCAAATTGTACAGTTACAGCACCAACATTTGTAATTAGCATCATCCTGGCTACCAGTCCTATTTTTTTTAAATTACTGTTAATGAGATACATACAATGAAATAAAATAAAAAGGAACTCTTACCTTATTAAAGGACTAAGAATAAAAATGTGCCCTGAGTCTATTAGTCATTCATTTTTTTTTCTGCCTCTCCAGAGATTTTAGGGTAACTTTCCTTTGTTTGGGATGTATTTATTTTCTGTTTACTCTATTTTCACATCCGAAAGCAGTGATATATTGTATCTGTGCTACTCCTGAAAGAATCAAACTTGAATCCTAAACAATGTCAATTTCATACAGTAGAATCAAGTATTTCAAGTGTTTAATGTGCATTTTTTGTTTGTTACATTCCATTGTTTGTTCATCTGCATTTAGTGCTTGGCATACTTGAACAGTGCTTTTGTTGTGCTGGAAATCTGTTCACCACAGTAATGGGAACAGGGGGCTTAATTCATACAGGTTTGTGTGGGTAGACGAGGAGGGTCTCAATCCTGCACAAATATAACTGTTCTACATTGTTCTTACACAAATGTCAGGAGAATGTAGGGATTCAAAAGCCCAAAACCAGAAGCCAAGCCATGCTGATACTCATGGTATAAGCTACACTCTGCCAGTGTGGGTGAAAACGAACCTTTGGTTATGAAAGGTGTCTCCATTTCAAGTTCGTCTTTGCCATAGTTACCTCCTTCTCAGAAACACAATATCTAGTTTTATGCTACAGTAAGAATGCTATTCTCAAACCTCTTCTAAAACAGCCTTCAAATGAAGTTATTTGGGACTGCTTAAATCTTGCTGCACATGTCCTTGGTTGAATTAGGCCATAGCAGTAATGTGACTCTTTGAATTACCTCTCAGTTTTGTGTGACTATTCCACAGAACCTGGTGTCTAAGGACTGAGCAAAAATCTTGATGCAGACCTAGATTTTTTTCTCCATTTTATTCAGCCATAACATAAGTCATTTTATGCCACTCTTACCAGCTCCTAAAAATGAAAAATTAACAATTTAATTTGCTTTCATGTACTTTTGAGTTACCTAACAGTTTCTTGTGCTTAATCCCCAGTTAGTTTTATAGGTCACCATGAATTGGCATTTTCTAAACAAAACATGTTTGTTATAATTCAGGTCACTTGTTCAGTTAAGGCAGTGGTTCCCAAACCGGTCCTGGGGGACTCTGTACCCTGCTGGTTTTTGTTCCAACCGAGCTCTCAATTAGTTAATTGAACCTTAATTGAAGTAACAATCTGCTTAGATTTTACGGTTTAAATTGTGTAGGAAAATAGTTGTTTCTTCAATACATTTTTTAATATCATTCTATACTTAACTTAAAACCCCTACTGTTTAAAATAATTAAGTCTCTGATTTAGGAAATTTAGTTCAATTAAGTAATTGAGCGCTCGGTTGGAACAAAAACCAGCAGGGTAGGGGGTCCCCCAGGACCAGTTTGGGAACCAGAGTTAAGTGTTCAGAAGGGAATTTGGGCGTTTGTCCCACCAAACCAGCCACTTTATTGACCTTTACAACTTGATGATTTAATGTTGGGCATGTATAAGCTGGTGGAGTTTGGGTGTGTGAAAGATGATTGCTTTGCAATGCTGCCTCATGGTAAGTAACAGTATTGATTGCATTGCCCATGGTACTCAATTTTAGTTGAATGGAGGCAGCTTCTGTATAGGTAATTGTCCCAAAGTGATGGTGGGGTCAACAGCAATTTTCTTCTCGCCAGGGATGACATTCAATGACATTTCAATGCAGTGTTGACCTAAGATGAGAACCAGAGTATGCATAGGCCTCATCCAGGGAAAATGTGTCCTGAAAACAGTAGGCATGCATTAGGGAGACGCATTCTCCTGTAGACCCATGGAAACTCCTTTAACCCCATGAGTCTTTGCTGGTGAGACTCCTTATTTGTACCCTCTTCGTCAGCTATAACCATTTGTTTTCCTTTTTCGTGTGGTAAATTGTATTTTGTTGTTCAATAAATGTTGCTAACTTGTTAACTGCTGGGTGTTAGTTCATTGACTCCTACTCCACACCTCAGGTTTTTTGGTTATTTGAATTACTTCACTGGCTCACTTTAAAGTTGAAAGAGTTCTATGAACATTTGCTAACCACCTGAAAGACTGAATGGCTTAAGTATTAAGTATGTCAGCTTTTACCTTTTTAACTAGTACACTAACAATTGAAGTCCAGTCCAGGGAAAAATTAAAGGTGGTGTTAATGTGTGTTTGTAACTGGTCATTATGTGACTCGAGCCTAGTTCCTACTTCTACTTTGTGTCTTTTGGTTTGATAACTGAGCTTAAATTATTCTTACTGAACCCTTAGTTTATGTTTTTAAGATCTTATCATGAACCATGTGTTGCTCCCAGTTCTTGGTTTCAGAAACACTCTTCGGAAATGTCACTTGAGGTTTTGTTTTTGACCTGCACATGCATTTTTTAAATCAAGCATCTAGTCTGGTTTTACTTCTGGGTTTCTACTTCTCAGTGAAGTTCCTTTCTTACAGGAATTCATTGCAACATCAATTCAGTAGGAACTGTCATTTTAACTCCAATTGTTCACTTGCTGCTGTACAGATCTCAATCATGTGGCCTTTTTGTGTTACTTAAGTTAATTAATTGCAACAGAGATTGCTATATGGCCTCTCTTTGGAGATATCCATTTGTAACTCTGTTTCTGCCTTTTTTTATTCAAACTTGTCTGCTGTTATATGTAATCTTGGCAATAAGCTATCACAGGTTGGCTATTCCAACTAGACTCATTCATTGCTGACTGGGGTAATGTGGAGTAGTTTAAGGACAAAGTTACACTTCCATTTCACTTTTTTGTGGAATTTTAATTTGTAATTTATAATATGTATCTGTTATTATATCTTGAAGGGATGTGTTAGTTGTACAGAGGAGAGACCCTCCGAGCCACACATTAACTTGATGTTGCTATTTAAATTTGTGAAATATTACATTTTTATCTCTGGCACGTAGTTTATGGATTGCATGTCGTAAAATAATTCTGAGCTGGTGGCAAATATATAGCTTTCAAATGGATATTGCATTTGAAAGGGTTGATCGTGGTTCATAATGTCGCCTTTTGTAATATTATTTGTTTTAATTGTATTACATTTTCCGAACATTAATTACATTCTAGACCAGGGATTCCTAAACCGGTCCTGGAGTACCCCCTGTCCTGCTGGTTTTTGTTCCAACTGAGATCTTAATTGAACTAACAATGCAATTTAAGGCTCAATTATGTAATGAAGATCTTGGTTGGAACAAAAACCAGCAGGACAGGAGGTCCTCCAGGACTGGTTTGGGAACCCGTTCTAGAAAAACACTAGCTCTGTCAAGTCTTCTCACATTCCAGGCAAAGGTGCGGTTCGTCTCCAATCGGCCACGTCTGGTGTTTGATTAGGTACAAAGACTTCTTACACTTTTTCCCGCACTCCCGACACTTATAGGAGTTCTCTGCTGTGTGGATGCGCAAATGTGTCTGCAGGTGATTGGAGCGAATGAAAACATCCCCACACACATTGCACCGGTGTTTCTCTTTGGGTTTTCCAGTTTCAGAGTGGTAAGTGAGGTTCTCCTGGTAAGTTAAGTTCTTTCCATATAGTGCGAAGGGATGGGATTTCTGGTGGGTTTTCTGGTGTCTTTTGAGGTGATGCATTAGTCTGAAAAACCGGCCACAATCACGGCACTCGAATGGCTTTAGTCCCGTGTGGATCTGCTGGTGGGCCTTGACACTCCTTGCATACGAAAACCCCTTCCCACAATCGGGGCACCGGTGAGGTTTTATTCCCGTGTGGATCTTCTGGTGCCGCCTGAGCATGCCCAGGACATCAAACTTCTCCCCACATTCACTGCATGTGTGTTCTCCTGGCCTCATGGTGGAGATGGAGTGGATATCAGATACAGAGAGCTCATTCCCAGTTAACACCAAGGGTAAGGGTACCCGCTGCCTCGGCTGCAACTGAAGCTGGATTTCAAAGGCCTTTGTGGGAATTACACAATTTGTATGCATGCTTGGTGTTACTTTTTGGGCATCAGTACACAGTTTGTGGAGTATTTTTCCTGGAGGATTTAAATAGTTTAAATCCAAATCCTCTTGTTTGATGTCAAAATATTGCGAAGGCCTGGCATACTGGGCATCCATGTGCGTCATCTTCTTGACCATTTGCTGGCTGTTGTCCACATCCTCAGATTTCAGTGACTGGTCTTTGGAAACGGCATCCATTTCCTGCTTGTGTTTCTCCTGCTTAACACAGTCAACCTCTTGTTTTAAATCCATGTCTGGATCCTCTTGTTTGATGATATAGGTCTCCAATTCAGGCATCTCCTGTTTGACATGGATAATCTCCAGTTCGGATAATTCATTTTTAATAGGAACAGATTCCATGATAAGTCTGTGTGTTCTGAGCCAGGTTTTCTAGAGACTCAGTCCTAAAAAACAACAATGACACAACAACAAAAATAGTGATACTGATGATATAAGCATTTCCTTAGAATTACATTTTAAAATGTATATATTCAGATTACCTTAAAATGAAAACTAGCTACAACGTGGGTATTTATTGGATTAAGGGGGCAAACCGTAATGTAATAAACGGTTAAGGTGTACCTTCGATAAAACATAAGGTAATTCCAGTATCCTAGATAATTTGTAAAAAGAAGTCGCTTTCCCGAGTGTACGAGTGCGCACGCGCGAGAATGGCTAGACATAAGACGCATCTAATGCTTTTTAAATCGGTTTGTTACAATGTGACAATCCTATCAAGATCATGTTTTTAATTTTACATTAGCATGCATTTAACTTCTATTTTGCACGTTATCGGGGGAAAATATGCTCTACTCCTCTACATCGTACACCACACACATACATACATCTATAAAGAAAATAAGAGATCAGAAAGTAATCGCGCCACTATTTAACGTTTAAAAGAACTGTGCTATCCGTATAAAGAGCCCAAATTATATTGTATTTATATTATAATTTTTAATTTGGTAATACCTTTATTAGCAAAACTGTGTATTTTAAGTACTTTATGCTATGTTTTTTGGTTAGGCAGAATACAATGTGGTTTCTCTATTGGATAAAACCACTAATCAAACCGTATATTGAATAACAGATCTCTATTCATGAAAATAAATAGCTGTGCAGCAATATGGAAACTCACCTACATTGTTTCTAATACGCACGGCAGCAAGGTGATCTCTCTTTGATAGACAAGTTCGCTTTAAATGCAAGGAAGCGCAGCAGCATTTAATGAATCTATTCTGGTAAAAATAATATACAGTCCATTGAGCATTTATCGTCCCAATGCAGTTATTTGTATAGGCAATAAGACCTTTTATATTTGTGATTGTTAGTCCTCATTTGTTAAGCACTGAATTATATCTATTTAAAATGCCAGTTTGGAGAGTGTGCGCAGATTTCCGGGTATGTGGGCACGGGTTTGTCTCTGCAGCTTCTCTGGAGTCTGTGTCACTCCGAAAACCTTCCGTGCGGCTCTCGCATCACTTTACTACAATGCAAAGCTCATGTTTTGCCGCATACAATTACACAACATATAGGTCAAATGGTCTTAATTTATTTTAATCAATCTGGTTTAACTATACTTCTATATCAGTGATACCATTTCAGAGTTTGTCGAAGAGTGACATCCTAGGGAGAATTATATGTGCCAGATTTAATTTCGGGCAGGTGCATTGTTGGATTGCTAAATATTTGATTCATTTTTTTTTTCTGATGTTGTCAATGAATTGACAAACTGCTGGTACATGCTTAAAGACAATGCTCTTCACAAAGATACCAACAGCTTTCAAATGAAGTGTCATAATGTTGACTGTTGTGCTTTCCCCTATTTATACATGGTCAGTGTTGCTGGTTTTGAATTTAGACTTCTGTTAAGTGTTCGGCATGATTTTGTTTTTGAGCATGTTTAGCTGGATTTTGGACGAATGACTATAATTGAACCGGATTTATTGTACTATCATCACCAATTTTGTCTGCTTTCACTAATAATATAGTTTAAATATGAAAGCATAATTTATGGTTTAGATTATTTTCTCGTTATATTCTGATAGAACATTCCTGGAACAGGGGCACAATTCAAGTGTTTTACATAACCTACTTTCACCTTGGAAGTTCCTTCTAATTGAATCTAATCTTCAAATATTTTATTTTCCTGACAATCTATTTTTCATTCAAAGGTTACAGTGACTGCCTTTAGCCTTAGGATCACTGGTTCAGATGTGCTGCTTCTGACCTGAGCTGTATGGTTTCTTTCTGGTTTATGTTCAATAAACTAATAATTTCCTACATTATAGCCTGGGACTCCAGTGAAAAGCAGAGTAAATGTTTCTTAACAAGAGGTAAAAATAAATGTTAATTTGTTCCTTTGCTTTCGTGACACACTAACTAAAGTGTATCGTTCTCTTTAAGTCTTTATCAGTCTCAAGATCCCAGCCCCAAATTTCGAATTCTCTTGTCTTCATCCAGATGGCTACTGTAGATGTCATTTAATTGTACTGATATTATAGTTTAATAATAATTATCATCATCATCATCTCTCAAGATCAGATGTGTCCCCATTTGTCTGCTAAGAGGCCAAAATTACGGACAGGGAGTATACCTATAGCACAGAATGATTATTATTAGCAGACTGGCCTCATGCATGACTTTTCTACTTGACTCAAATACTTAAACAATGTTCGTTATTGTATACAATACTGATGGGATACTGACAGTACAGTATGGAAGGTAAGCTGCTTAGTGGAATACAGGGAGAAATGAACTACTAAACAACCTAATTATTTTATCTATTGCACTTCTTTACAAAAAATAGGATGCTAACTTGCTCAGACAAGAACATTTGTCTCTTGAAGAATATAAGGAGCATTCTAAATGTAGAAAAACTGTTTCATTATTGTCACCACTGGGCCAGCAAGTGATCTGGGTTTAAATTGTAAGAAGTGTAAATAAAATATTCGGTATATTCTGTAAATAGTCACTTTACGTACAAGTGACAGACAAGTGAATTAAAAATATATGCGTTACCTACATAACATACAAAGTGGTCTCCAAAACACACACACACACCCCTACACACTAGAAGGCTTGTATTTCTGTGTTCGTCGGTCACGATCAGCACCGAGGCCAGCGACACGACGTCACCCTCGCAGCGTCACCGCCTTTGCGTAAGACGGGTGTTTCTCGTGAGTGACGCTTTCCAGGCGCAGGCGCAGTCGAGCTTGTTCGCGTTGGTTCACTGACGGCTTGCCTGCCAGTACTGTATATAACTGCTAGTGAAAGATGGCGCTGAAAGCGATCAGAGGGATGGTGAACGGAGCCATGAACGAGCTATCCTCCACCGTCAGCGGCACAAAAGCAGCTGGGGCCCGGGAGCACGTACAGGCCGTTACCCGGGATTACATCTCCCAGCCACGGCTGAGTGAGTAGCACCTTCGCTGTTGTTACCTGCTACCTAATAACAGGGGCACATCTCTGACAGATATATACATTTTAAGATGCATATATTTAAATGCCCTTTTTAAGTGGAAGCTGTCTATAACATATTGATTTAACCTCGCAAAATTAATAAACACGAAACTATAGCCCTTTTTCGTTATATGGGGGACGAATATTGTGGCATTTGGTTGCAGACGGCTGCTGTGGTTGATGCGCAGTGCAGGGGATGCATGGCGTTCTCGCTGCACGACTGTGTGCTTAATATTGGGCTGTCACACTAAATTACTATTTTTCCAGCATGGAGCTGTTGAGCTGTAGATGAATTTCCGTTTCATATTCAGTCGGATGCGTTTTTGTGTTTGTTTTTTAGAAAATGCAAGTCTGTGCGGAGGGGGGATCTGTCAGCTGACCTGTAATGATTTTTCGTCACGTTGTACGTTTTAGTTATTTATGTGCAACGAGTAAGACTGATCTAGGGCTATTTCAAGGAAATCGGTTTGAAAATCATAATAATCACGAAATACGATATTGTCCAGCCCCTGTAGCTGCTTCGGTGTTCAGGTTATCTAATGTGTTACTGGCTAGGTTTTCTGAGCTCCGTTTTTGTATTCCGTCTTAATCTCTGCAATCAAATCAGTTCAAATGCAACAACTGAGGCATTGATTGCACAGAGATGCATTATTTTGATACCTCCGCGTCTCTGTTGCTGTACATCTTATGCTGTCAGGAGAGGTCAAATGAAAGTGATGCTGGTTTCGCTAAAACTGGTTATGCCTAGGCTGCCAACATTCATGCCTATAAAATAAAGATATATTTTTAAACGATGCTTGGTAAAATACAATTTGAGCAGTAGTAGACTGAAAATGTCTATTCGTAAACACTGAAACGTCATTTAAATTCACCATGGGGGTTAACACAAATGCTATTGTCATTGTTTTCTAGGTAGAGTGGGTGTCATTTAAACAGTATACCACATAGCGTAAAACGTGTTTATTTGCAGTGCTGGTTTTCTTGACACCCTTTGATCTCTTCAAGCAGTGCTGGAATGGACGCTTAGATTAGTAGATTTTGACCTGATTTAATTTGGACTACATTATGGCAGTTTGTGTACAATGATATGATAGCTACCTAATCAGAAAGTTGGACATTTTCTTTAGCCCTTAGTAGATCACTTTTCTGATCTCTAGTGAGAATACGGTGTCTTGTATTGAAAAGTGTGTCCTATGACTTGCATTTGGAGTGTTATAGGCATTTTATTTGTGATAAATGTATGCAGATCATGTTTTAGTGTGTGATCTGCTGCCTGCCATTGTCCCCACCTCATGCTCCTCTGAGTCAGAGTGTGTCTGTGTGCATGGAATATATTGTCTTCCCCCCAATGTGGATCTTAAGTGTATGACTAGCCTTATAAATCAGCATGGAAGAGTCAGCTGATTGGAGTAAACATTACTGAATGGGGGACCACATTCTGAAAAGACGTAATTGATAAATAAGTATACTGTAATGAACATGCATGTACATGAATCGACATTTATTATTTTGCAGTTCAGTTGGATTAAAATGAAGGGTGTGCATACTTTAAACAAGAATAGATATTCCTACTAATACCTTTTATTTTATTTATTTATGTATTCATCAATGTGTCATTAGTAGCAGCAGTCTATATTGATCCACTGCTGGATGAAAGTCTCTCCAAAATGTTTCCACTTGCATCGATCTATAGTTTCCCTTTTCCATGTCACGCCTGCAAAGTTTATTTAAACTTCCCATCTTTTATGTGGTCGTCTTCAAGGCCTTTTTTTAATCTCTTGAGACCCACTGAATAGCTTACTCTGTCCATCTTTGATCTGTTCTTTGTGCAATGTGTCCGGCCCATTGCCGTTTTAACATTTTCACTCTTATTGTTTTTGTTCTCGGATTCATTCATTTATTTTGCCGTCGCGTCTTGTTATTCAAAGCATACATCTTTCCATGCTTCTTTCTGTCGTCCACAGTTTCTGTAACATTATACACATATTAATAATAACATTTAGGGAAACCAGCCTCTAGGAAACTCCCCCATATATCTGGTGGCCTATACCCCCTTCAGCCTCCATTTCATTTCTTGACCACTTATGGAAAAGGGAACTGTCCTGTAATGCTGTTAGTCTTCCAACACTCATCCCCTGACCATTAGCACAAATGTCCTTCCTTGATGAGTAACTGGAGTGTTTGCAATGACACCACATGACAGCCCATTTAAAAATATCCAGACTTCAAAGTCATGGTACAATTGAAGCAGAAAGCAAAAAATGCTTGAAATAAATGCAGAGCAGTTAGTCCTCAGAGTGGCAGCCAGGCTAGACTAATGCAAGCCAGCCACATGGATGAAGTCAAGTCATTGATTTGTGGAGTAAACTGATAGTTTCCTCTCCTCTGGTTAAGCTGGTGTTTTTTGTCTGGGTCTGAGTGACCATTAACCTAAATCAGGCTTGTTTTCAAGTGTCATTTGTGGAGTTCATTTGTGTTTTAACTTTATTTGAGACCATATGCTCCAGTTAGAGATTAAATGACCCTCTCCCTCTCAGGGTTTACATCAGGGGTTCCCAATGTCTGGTGATGGAGGGCCAATTTCCCAAGGTTGCATGGGATTGGGGGGCTGCAGTAGAAAATGAAACACCAATTTTATTTCCTATATATTTCTATTAGGGAACATTTATTAACTTTAATTGTTTTATTATTTTCCCCCAAATTACATGTGCAATTTGTAACAGAAAATTGTCATAAGTGTAAAAATAAAGAAAAGGTTCAGAAAAGGGTAGGGTTGAAGGTTGGCTTTGGAGGGCCACACCAAACATCCTCAAAGGCCGCATTTGGCCCCCAGGCTGCACTTTGGGAACCCCTGGTTTACATGGTTAACAGGATAGGGCACACAGCTGTGGCTTTTTTACTGATCATTTTTCATGTCACTAATGGAGATGGCAAGCCATGAATATAAGTGTTTTATAAAGTTAGGATTACAACATGATGTACAGTACTGAGTAGTGCAAAACAGACGCACAACAATATAGAAAGCATAATGATAATATAATAGAAAAAAAAACAAAAACGTATTCTGCATTGCCATTAACCTGAAACACGACATTGCTGACTATGAAATGCGGATCAGCAACTTACTTTACGTTGAAACCCACAATAAACTGACCAGTTATTTTGCACTTATATAATGCAGTAACTTTAGGATATATACGATTATCTTATGTGGAAATGTACTTGCTTTTCCTGTGTTTTCATCATTTTTACGTAATTTACTGGAGTATTTGGGATTGACCCTGTCTTTCTGTGTAGCTTTTTTTTTTTTTTTTTTGCCTGCGCATCATCACTTCACGAGTGAAGAACACTGCTTGTAAAATCCCCCATTGAGGGTGATGTGGGTGCCATTTGTAGTGTTTTGTAAATATATATAGACTATTATAGATGATCCAAAACCTGTATTGCACTGTAAGGGTTGGGGCCATGACACACCTCGGAAAGATCTAATCAAAGTGTAAACAACCACTATTTAGTTCAATTTTTTTATCCATGTTTCCATTTCTTCACAGCATACAAGACCGTATCTGGTGTCAATGGGCCTCTAGTGATTTTGGATCAGGTGAAGGTAAGAAAATGTTACCTGGACTTGTAAAACTAAGGTTGTCGTGAGATTTTGTACAGACCACTGCTTTCCCTTAAGGGTTTCCATGTGCAGTGAACATGCAGGACTTCCTATAATATGACTGTCTATATGGCAAAAAATATTAACTTTGATTTATTTATTTATTTTTTATTTTTTGTAAATGCAGAATACCGTGTGCTCCATTCATGCCTTTAAATCAAGCAGTGCTTTGAGATACTTATTTATGTTAATTATTACTGTTAGTTTAAATTGGCTGTAACAATTGAATTGTCTAAATAGAATGAGAGTAGTAATAAAAGTGTGGTTCCAGTTTCCAAGGTATGCCGAAATTGTGCACCTGACCCTTCCAGATGGCACCAAAAGAAGTGGCCAAGTACTTGAAGTCAGTGGTGCCAAAGCAGTGGTCCAGGTAAGAGGCATAGACCCTTTTTCTGAAGCACTTTTCCTTTCCCTGCCATATTTAAGGGTCCTATGGCTCATAAGATCTGTTTACATGATCCTATCCCTTACAGAAGTTGAGTTGTTTGTGTATTTGAATACAACTCAATTTTGCATCTTGTTGGATTGTGACTTTTTTTTATCCTTCCAAACCTCGAGGGATTTAGGTATAGCTACCACGTGAAGTAAGATTAGATTTAATGCTCTTCGATAAATGAGTTGGAGATTAAGTATATTGATGTCAAACAGTTAGACTGACATCCAATAACTTATTTCATGCTGAAATGTGTTTCACATATTATGCATTTGCGTATTTCAGCAGCTTCTTTCTTGTTTGTAGTAGGACAAACTGTAATTTCTCCCATCTTACCTGACTGAGTGCCTAATACCATACACCCCCACCCACATTAAAACAAGTTTTCTATTGAGGCAGGACTATATGGTTTTAGTTGATTTATATTTACAGCTACAAGACAGTGTAAGACAATGTTTGTAATCTTACATTATTATATTTGTAGATTTTTTTGGGAAAGTGTGCAAACATTATGAAGCAATGTAAATGGTTTATTGCTCCTTGTATATTTTTAATGTGGTGATTGATGGTTGTGTTGAAATGACAGATTAGAAAATATCTCATTGTTATTTTATCACCAGGTTTTTGAAGGAACTTCTGGAATTGATGCCAAAAAGACAAGCTGTGAATTCACAGGAGATATTCTGCGCACGCCTGTGTCTGAGGATATGCTTGGTATGTATACACATGTGGAGTAATGCAGTAATTAAAATATTTGATATTGTAAATGGGTTTTCTGGAACATGATCTTTTTATCAAACATTACATGAACATACATTACAAATACACCGATCAGCCATAACATTATGACCACTGACAGGTGAAGTGAATAACACTGATAATCTCGTCATCATGGCACCTGTCAGTGGGTGGGATATATTAGGCAGCAAGTGAACATTTTGTCCTCAAAGTTGATGTGTTAGAAGCAGGAAAAATGGGCAAGCGTAAGGATCTGAGCGACTTTGACAAGAGCCAAATTGTGATGGCTAGACGACTGGGTCTAGTCTCCAAAAACTACAGTTCTTGTGGGGTGTTCCCGGTCTGCAGTGGTCAGTACCTACCAAAAGCGGTCCAAGGAAGGAAAAGCGGTGAACCGGTGACAGGGTCATGGGCGGCCAAGGCTCATTGATGCACATGGGGAGCGAAGGCTGGCCCGTGTGGTCCGATCCAACAGACGAGCTACTGTAGCTCAAATTGCTGAATAAGTTAATGCTGGTTCTGATAGAAAGGTGTCAGAACTCACAGTGCATCGCAGTTTGTTGCGTATGGGGCTGCGTAGCCACAGAACAGTCAGGGTGCCCATGCTGACCCCTGTCCACTGCCAAAAGTGCCTACAATGGGCACGTGAGTACCAGATACCACAGCACACCTTAGGTCTAGTGGAGTCCATGCCTCGACGGGTCAGGGCTGTTTTGGGACCTACACAATATTAGGCAGGTGGTCATAATGTTATGGCTGATCGGTGTATGTTAGAAAATATTTAAGCAAAAGGCATTACATTACTCCAGTAGCAGCTACAGGAGTAATGTAATGCCTTTTGCAATGTAGAATTAAAGATCAAAGATTTGAAGTGTATTCTTATAGACAGATATACACTTCAACTCTTTTTTTTTTTTTGTCATTGGTGTTTTTTTGGGGACTGCTATATTTTGTACACTTTTGTCTCTTCCAGGTCGAGTTTTCAATGGATCAGGAAAGCCAATTGACAGAGGCCCCACAGTTTTGGCAGAAGACTATTTGGACATTATGGGTATGGTTTTCGACCACTAACAAGTAGAAACTAAGACCAATGTAGGGTAGTTTTAGTATTGAATTAAGGAACAGTGGAGGTGTCTGTTACTGCTCTTTGTTATTTCTGTTTTTATTTGTATGGTTGTATTTGTGAAGGTTTGGGAGATTTCTCAATGCATTCTTTTGACATCTGCCACCTGCATCTTTCATCCTGACAGGCATGGCCTAATATCTGAATGCCATCACTTTATCACACTGTGGGGTCATAGATCAGGGGTCGTCCACCCTGTAACAAGCATTTTTCTAACAGTCCTACATGTGACTGTCAGTTCAGTTCAAATAAGCCCCCATGTCCAATCCCACCAATAATTTTATTGCCTTGCAGGGCAACCCATTAACCCCCAGTGCCGTATCTATCCTGAGGAAATGATCCAGACTGGGATCTCTGCCATCGACGGCATGAACAGTATTGCCAGAGGCCAGAAAATCCCCATCTTCTCAGCAGCTGGCTTACCGCACAATGAGGTGAGTGAAAACTCAAGAGCTGGTCAGTTGTAGTACTTTTGTTTTTTGGATGTAGCCATCATTATCATTATCATGTCCAACCCCAAGCCTTGTGTACAGGCCACGTCCCCACAGTCTGGGCAGCGGTCGGCCAATTGTGAGCCGCCCATTAGGTTTAGAGCCAAAACCAGTTCAACTTTAACCAGTTCAGCAACAATTTAAACCACTTTAAACCTTCTTTTGCTCCCCCTTCAGCTTATCACCTATATGTAAAGAGACAGGTAAGCTGGTAAACCATTAAGCTATCACTATTTACTTAAAACCCATTAATGTAATCCTATTCCTATACTTTGTGGCCTAACAGCTGTATTTTAAAGGGTTGGTTGTTTATATAGACAATATATATCTAAGTATGAAAGACATTTATGTGTTAACATCAGTGAAATAATTATTTAATATAATTCAGTCTTCTGTCTGTATGACAACACAGCACTATGGTCTGTTTCCTATGTAAGACCATATATTTTCAGAAATAACTTTAATCCCCCACCTTTTAAAATACAGCAGAATGTCTTTCTTTGTAATACAAGCAATACCCAATTTAACATGTAAAATATATGTAGTATCTATAGTTTAAATGAGACCCTATAGAATTGTCCGTGTCTTGTTTTTGAATCAGATTGCTGCACAGATCTGTCGCCAAGCCGGTCTAGTCAAGAAGTCCAAAGATGTTATGGATTACAGTGAAGATAATTTTGCCATTGTGTTTGCTGCCATGGGGGTAAGTGTGTTACTCTCATCTGAATTACATCTGAAATCAACCGTGAATTAGATGTTACCTGTTGTATCAAATCCATCTCACCTGGGTAAATCAGATTACTAATATCAGGATAGTGGAATATTAACTCCATTTAATGACTTTCCCAGCTTTATTTGAAAAGATTTTCATGTTTTATTTTTACAGCTGATGACTTCAAATATGTTTTCTTTTTGCGTAGTGATGTTAAATAGTATAGTCGTCATACAGCATTTGGTGCAAGAGTGGACAAATGGTTGTTGTACAGATTGCAGGAAATCATAAAATGGAAAATCATTTTGTGGAAATCATGAAGCTGTGCATTCTAACTCTTTTAATCTTGTTAACTCAGGTGAATATGGAAACTGCAAGATTCTTCAAATCAGACTTTGAGGAGAATGGCTCCATGGACAATGTGTGTCTCTTCTTGAACTTGGCTAATGACCCAACGTACGTTTTCGTTTTGATTTTCATTTTGATTTTATTTTTTTAAGAAAGTGTTGTTATTGTTAAATTGTTATTAATTCCATGGGTGGCATTGTAGTGTAGTGGTAAACAATGCTGCCTCACAGCTTCTGGGACCCAGGTTTGATTCTGGCCTTGAGTGCCTATGTGGAGGTTTCATTTTCTCAGGCGAGGACATGAGAGTTTTCTCTGGGAGCTCCAGTTTACTCCCACATCCCAAATACCTGCTGCTTAGGTGGATTGGCTGCTCCAAATTGCCCTGCTGTCCTATCTTTGCCTGCTGCCCTGCGATGGACTGGTATCCTGTCCACCCTGTAGTGGATGAACTGTGATTGAAAATGGATGGATGGATGTTTATATTTTTCTTTAAATGTCTTTGTAAAGAGTCGGGGCAACACATTTTAGAAATTTGGTCACATGATTACATTTCACACCTGTTCTATGAACGCAAGCAATTGTGAAGGGTTTTCTCCTTTTTTTAGGCAGTGGGAACCCACACTATGAAAGTGGAGCTGTAAACTGTATTGAAGCATAGTATAGTGGTGTTTCTGGTCAAAACACATTACAGCACCAATGTGTGCGCTTCCATTTAAAAGAAGCTGTCCACAACTAGAAACCGTTTACATTGACAATAGAATGTGCAATGGCAACACATTTCAAAGAGATCGTAGTTCTTGTCTGGGATTTGCAGGGCCCCCATCCTACAGGTTATGCAGGCCTACATCCCTCTTTGCTTTAGACATGTGGAAAGAGTGATTTGGTTTGATTCCATTAGTAGGATATTCAGTTCAATTAAGACCTCTGATGGGGGGTAACACTGGCTATCTCTGTGGCATTTCATGCTTGGGGTTGATGCGATCCTGTCAGCCTTAAACTGCCTTCTCTGGTGTCCTCACAGAATTGAACGCATCATCACTCCCCGCCTGGCTCTGACCACGGCTGAGTTCCTGGCCTATCAGTGCGAGAAGCACGTGCTGGTCATCTTGACGGACATGAGCTCGTATGCCGAAGCCCTGAGAGAGGTACAGAGTCCATAGCCATGCAAAGGAACGCAGGCATTTCAAATTCTGCAGAAGCATTTAAATTAGAGATGCATGTCCTACTGCTAAAATGGTCAAATCTACCTCTGAAGATAGTCATTCAATATCCTGAGTAATAATTACATGCTCCTGCTTCCCTAATAGCTTTCAGTATGCTAGTACATTTGAGCATGTATAAAGGTTTTGACCTTGTGGGACAAATTGTCATATATATATATATTAATTTACTATAAAACTTTTTTATGAGCTTATCATACTCACCTCAGGACTCACTGTTCAACATTTCTGGGAATTATATTTGGGTATTTGGCATCTGCCCAAGCTACATTGTACCCAGTAGCACTAAGGACAAAAATGGCATACTTTCACAGATCCACACTTTTTAATGGTGGCGTTCCTTCAGTCTCTGACTGCATTCGTGGCACACTTAATCAGCCAGTTAAATTGGCCTCGTATGTATAACATGTGTCGACTATAGGATCAATGCAGTGCTGTAATGGATTTATACAGGACAATAGTGTTCTGTTGCCATTCCCAGGTGTCTGCAGCCAGAGAGGAGGTGCCCGGCCGTCGTGGCTTCCCTGGATACATGTACACAGATTTGGCCACCATTTACGAGAGAGCTGGCCGTGTGGAGGGCAGGAATGGCTCCATCACCCAGATCCCTATCCTTACTATGCCTAATGATGGTGAGTATGTGAGCCAGTAACGTTAACTAACAGTTACTCTTACCAACAGTGCACTGCTGCTTTTATCCCAGCATATGATGTGGGTGGTGAGAATCATCAAACATATCTAATTTTCTGCTCTTCAGTCTAGATTAATTAATTGTGAATGTGATGGACTGTTCAAAATCATTTTTTATTTATTTTTTCATCTTGAAATAAAGCTTGCTAAATGGGATACGATTGGATACAGAGAAGTTAATGCTGTTTATTGATTTTAAAAGCTTGTGTCCTTCCACAGATATCACTCACCCCATCCCTGACTTGACGGGCTACATCACAGAAGGACAGATTTATGTAGACAGACAGCTGCACAACAGGCAGGTAGGTGTCAATCTGAGTACAGAATTGGAATGTGGTGGATCCAGATGTGGTTGTGATTAGTTTGTCTCTTGACTGCATTCAGTGTAATTCAGTGGATTCAGCAGGATCTTCTTATTTTCTCATCTCTTAATTAAACAGTTAGATGTATTTGATTTTTTATTGAGACATTTATCTGTTGTCTTCAAAATGTTATAAAGAATAAAACATTTGTATTTTCAGATCTCCATGTGACACATAGTCAATGGGTTAGTTTAACCAGAATAAAAGGCTTCCAAATACAAGGAGCTGGCCCATCTACCATCTAGCTCATTGGGATGCATGTTAGTAATTAATTGAACCAATGATTTCTTCCAGCTGTTTCATCAAGGATTGTCTAGGTCTGTTTCAACATGACTGGGTAACTTGTTGCAGACTCCCACAATCCTCTGTGCAGAGATGTTTCTTTATTTCAGTTTTAAAGATAACTTCCAGTCGTGTCCTGATGGTTGCAGTTATCTTCCTGCAGATTTACCCCCCCATCAACGTGCTGCCTTCCCTGTCTCGTCTGATGAAATCCGCTATCGGAGAGGGGATGACTCGGAAAGACCACGCTGATGTCTCCAATCAGCTGGTTGGTACCAAGAGGAAACAGTGGGATTTATTTATTTATTTTGTTAGAGGAGATTTTCTAGATTTTTATTTTGTATTTTAAGTCACTGAATGCCAATGCAGAACTTCTGAAATGCCTCAAGGGGACAAATGGATGTTTCTCAGAAGTAAAACTGGTATCCAAAACATCTATCTAGGGACATTATTTTGCACAGGGTAAAATAAAACCAATGGTTTTCAGTTTCCATTTCATGTTTTAATAATCTTAACTGCAAAGGTCAGTACCTACATATACAGCTGCTTCTTGGTCCATGTGTGTAGCCTGTGTTTCTCTCTACAGTATGCTTGCTATGCTATTGGCAAGGACGTCCAGGCGATGAAGGCCGTAGTGGGTGAGGAGGCTCTGACTGCCGATGACTTGCTGTATCTGGAATTCCTGCAGAAGTTTGAAAGGAACTTCATTGCTCAGGGTAAGACTGCTCACACGCTTTG
The DNA here is from genome assembly GCF_036373705.1 of Amia ocellicauda. Classification (NCBI taxonomy): domain Eukaryota; kingdom Metazoa; phylum Chordata; class Actinopteri; order Amiiformes; family Amiidae; genus Amia; species Amia ocellicauda. Next base: position 39,939,243 of record NC_089858.1, read on the forward strand.
CTTCAGAATCTTGGATGGACAACAGCATTTGCACTCTGGCCGACCAAAGCATTGTTCTGTACTTTAGCAACTACAGTGGGGGAAAAAAGTATTTGATCCCCTGCTGATTTTGTACGTTTGCCCACTGACAAAGAAATTATCAGTCTATAATTTTAATGGTAGGTGTATTTTAACAGTGAGAGACAAAATAAGAGCAAAAAAATCCAGAAAAACGCATTTCAAAAAAGTTATAAATTGATTTGCATGTTAATGAGGGAAATAAGTATTTGACCCCTTCGACTTAGTACTTGGTGGCAAAACCCTCGTTGGCAATCACAGAGGTCAGACGTTTCTTATAGTTGGCCACCAGGTTTGCACACATCTCAGGAGGGATTTTGTCCCACTCCTCTGTGCAGATCCTCTCCAAGTCATTAAGGTTTCGAGGCTGACGTTTGGCAACTCGAACCTTCAGCTCCCTCCACAGATTTTCTATGGGATTAAGGTCTGGAGACTGGCTAGGCCACTCCAGGACCTTAATGTGCTTCTTCTTGAGCCACTCCTTTGTTGCCTTGGCTGTGTGTTTTGGGTCATTGTCATGCTGGAATACCCATCCACGACCCATTTTCAATGCCCTGGCTGAGGGAAGGAGGTTCTCACCCAAGATTTGACGGTACATGGCCCCGTCCATCATCCCTTTGATGCGGTGCAGTTGTCCTGTCCCCTTAGCAGAAAAACACCCCCAAAGCATAATGTTTCCACCTCCATGTTTGACGGTGGGGATGGTGTTCTTGGGGTCATTCCTCCTCCTCCAAACACGGCGAGTTGAGTTGATGCCAAAGAGCTCGATTTTGGTCTCATCTGACCACAACACTTTCACCCAGTTCTCCTCTGATTCATTCAGATGTTCATTGGCAAACTTCAGACGGGCCTGTACATGTGCTTTCTTGAGCAGGGGGACCTTGCGGGCGCTGCAGGATTTCAGTCCTTCACGGCGTAGTGTGTTACCAATTGTTTTCTTGGTGACTATGGTCCCAGCTGCCTTGAGATCATTAACAAGATCCTCCCGTGTAGTTCTGGGCTGATTCCTCACCGTTCTCATGATCATTGAAACTCCACGAGGTGAGATCTTGCATGGAGCCCCAGAGCGAGGGAGACTGACAGTTATTTTGTGTTTCTTCCATTTGCGAATAATCGCACCAACTGTTGTCAGATTCTCACCAAGCTGCTTGGCGATGGTCTTGTAGCCCATTCCAGCCTTGTGTAGGTCTACAATCTTGTCCCTGACATCCTTGGACAGCTCTTTGGTCTTGGCCATGGTGGAGAGTTTGTAATCTGATTGATTGATTGCTTCTGTGGACAGGTGTCTTTTATACAGGTAACGAGCTGAGATTAGGAGCACTCCCTTTAAGAGACCTAACCTGTATAAAAGACACCTGGGAGCCTGAAATCTTGCTGATTGATAGGGGATCAAATACTAATTTCCCTCATTAACATGCAAATCAATGTATAACTTTTTTGAAATGCGTTTTTCTGGATTTTTTTGTTGTTATTCTGTCTCTCACTGTTAAAATACACCTACCATTAAAATTATAGACTGATCATTTCTTTGTCAGTGGGTAAACATACAAAATCAGCAGGGGATCAAATACTTTGTTCCCTCACTGTATGTACTGTCTAGCACTTTACCAGATGTTGATGCAAATACACTCCTTTCCATATGAAAGCACTAACTGTCAATTTCCATAGTTTTAACATGCTCTATATTTATTCTTAATATCGTTTTAGCTTGCTTTGACTATTGTACCCCTCTAAATACCATGCTTTACCAAAGTAATAAGAGTTCAACATTATATGACTATCCACAACTTCACACTGATGGTAAGGGCCAAAGTTAGTCGGATTTCTATTGGGCAGGGCTGTCCCAAATCAGGCCTGGTTCTTATCCAAAGTCACCCTGTGCTGTTCCTTGTTTGTGCAGGTGCCTATGAGAACCGCACGGTGTTTGAGACCCTGGATATTGGGTGGCAGCTGATGCGAATCTTCCCTAAGGAGATGCTGAAGAGAATCCCTCAGAGCACACTGGCGGAGTTCTACCCCCGAGACTCGAAACACTAGCTGTCTCAGTGTTTGTTTTCGTTTGGTTTTTATTATTTTTTTTCCCTGTTTTCCCTTTCCAATTTCTCGATCTCCTTTCAAAATCCCCCCCATCTCCTGTTATTTCCTCATCCGTGTGCTGTTGTTGGTTACTTGTTATTTAAGCAAGATGAACATATTGTGTATACTTCGTGTTTGCCATATCACTATACCTGACAGAGTTTAAAATATCTACCAAGGGCAAAGGGAAGCTGATCAATAAAACCTATTGTAATGGTGAGTCAATTCATATGCTTAGTTTGGGACTGGCAGAGTTATGGGAATATTCTCAGACTTGACACTTCGTCATTGCCAGTATGTGCCAACATCCTCTACATCGGAAATTCTTTAAGTGTTGTGCCAATCATAGATGTAGAAATTATTGTGCATTTTACACATTTTCCGAAAAAGCATTCAATATTTAAAATGATAGATGTTTTTATTTATTATTCAGTGATCAAAAAAGCCAAACATGGTTAAACACTGGCCTTCATTTAGAATTGTTTTAATACGGTTGCTGAGTTGTTGATTTTTGTATTAAAGTGCTATGTTTATCTAAAATGTAATGCATAGGAAAAAATAAATAATTGTAGTCAACCACAAATGCATTATACGCTTATCTTACTTTAGCTAAAACGGAATCAAGTAAATTATGGGTATTTTAATATAAACCCACCTATATAAAATCAGATCCCGGAAGGATGCCATTTGGTTTCCTTTTTATGAGGTTTTCAATATTTATAACATTTTGCATTTGGCTTCTTGCATCTGGAAGCTAGTTACAAATTAATTAGAATTCAGTTTCCTTATGCTCCAGTTATAGCACTGAACTGTGCTACATAAATAGAGGATGTATTTTTGTAGTTACAGTTGATAACTAAAACAATGTCTGTACTGTCTATTAGATTTCACAAAAGCCTCTGAAAATCCAAGACTTCTATTGGTATTTGGAAGCCTTTGGAAAAAGTAAACAAATTATAAAATAAAAATTGCCTTCTGCTCTTACGATGTGGTAAGATGAGGTTTCAGAAACTGTCAAAGCATGGTCCTAATGTTATGTCCAATAGAAAAATTAAAAAAATTTAAGAATCGCAAAACAAGGCCTTGAAAGCTAATACACTACACTTCTTTTGTTTGTTTTTATTATGGATTTACTGGAAGGCTGTCTCTTCCTTATTAGTAAATTAAACAGTCTAAAAAACAGTATTTCCCTCCTTTATTTCTAGTCTTAAAATGAAAATCACCTGTCAATTCCACAAAGGTTGACCTTATCAGTAGTTTAGAATTGGTACAAGCTTAATGAAATGCTGTATATAAAGTGCCATTTTGTGCATTTCAGGTGCTTATACTTGGATATAACCTTCCTCCTTTGTACACCTTGGAAAGCATGGAAAAATACTTTAGATTTAGATACACTTTCATGTGGTCTTTTTAGAATAAATATATTCTACAGCATCTTCTGTAATAGAAACCCATTCAAATACACCAAGCTTGCCCGGTACCTAGAATGATAGTGGTACTTGACTCCTATACACTGGATGCTAATACTGTGCTGCCACTGAATTAAAAAATGTGTTCTTTGAACCCCAGATACCGATACTCACTATAGTTTTCTTTAATCAGTACTGTGGTATATGCACCCAAAGTGATAGAGTGGATATTTTAAACTTTGATCATTCAAAACAAAATGTAAGATTGTATTCTATCGGTTTACAGTTGGCTGTGATGCCTGAATAACTCATGTTGCAGAGAGAATTCTATGTTACACAAAAATGCAGTCTTCGCTTTTGACATTTTGTTTGGTTTAAATTATTACTGTTGTCACACGTGCCGTCTGTATTTCAATGCATTGTTGCCATGGGTGAGTCTGAATATTGTACTTGCATTAGGTGCTGTTGTTAAAATTGTTTTTTTATTTGGTTATTAGTGCATTCCATATTACTTCCAGAGACGAGTATATATAGCTATATATATATATATATATATATATATATATATATATATATATTAAAAATAAACTATTCTTTTGTGTGTCCATTCTTTCAATAAGGCATGGAACTCAATCTGTCAAGAAAACTGTCATCTGTATCCTGAATAGATTTGTTGAATAAATATGAGACGGTTAAAAAATGGTCTGGATAAATGTTTTGGTTTGTCACAACTGTATTTATTAATTATAAATGACACCTTTTTATGGAGCTATTTGTGACAGATATCAGAAATACAACCTAAACAACAAGCTGATAATCACAAAAAGCTCTTGATTTGTTCAATTATGACTTTTAACATTTAACTTCATACTTGATGCATGGGAAAAATTAATAATATATATGGCAAGACTGAGTTCCTGATGGGGGCAAAGGTACTAGAGTTTATACCAGAATGGATTTTTTTCAGCAAAGTGAGTTGCTCTTTCATTTCAATCCTTAAAATGTGTTTCCTGTTTTTATAGCCTTTTCCATAAATAGTTAATGCAGATTTGGTTAGATCAGTCCATCTGCTACTGTTTTTGGCAACCAGATTCTCCTAAAAGTAAGACTTGTCCTGTGATAAAAGTAAAGTTGCATGGAAACATCCTATTTGCAAGAGTTGTACTTTCCACCTATCCAATACGTTTCTATTATGGAGTATGCAATCTGCAATTGTCAGGTGTATTGAAACTCAGAAAGTCCTGTGATTTTCAACAGGTCTGTTCAGTAAAAATTAAAATCTATTTACATACTGGAGCATTTTTAATAATTAGATTTTAAAACTTCCATTTTAAAACAGACTATCTCTGTATTCATATAATTGTTAGACTATTTTCTATGGAAGTCTTGGACATAGCAGATTAATATCCTGTTATAAACCATTATAGCATTCTTGGTAGATTTTAGTGAGGTGGAGGGATTAGTACAGTTCTCAAGATGTTTAAAAAATTTGTTTGGCCTGCAAACGTATTTAAAAGAAGCTGACCTACATACAAGAAATGTCAACTAATTGCATGTAATATGTTAAATGTGAATGTCTCATACTAGGACAAGCTATTAAAAATGTATGCAAAATAAACTGATTTGGGGGAAAAACTATCTGTTTTATACACTGTATTTTGAACAGCTCTCGTCTATATTGAAAAACAAATAATAGTTTATTCGGTTTTTTTCCCCTTAAGTTCCAATCATGAAATAAAATCATATCACTTACCAGTTTTAAGGCAACAAACACCAAAAGAAAGTGTCTGCCACTGTATGTAATGGAAGTGCAGCCCAACTTTTGCCCTTCGCTGTGTTGGAGGCATACTGCACTATTTCTTCTGTGATGTGTCAAACATATTAAGACATATTAAGGTGGTCTCTTGTCTTCTCCTGTTTTCAAGTTCAATCTCTCTGCATCACATCAGTGTTTACAGATCCACATTATCCAAAAAAAAAAAAAAATCTATAGAACATGCTTTAAAGCAGTAAAGCAGTGATAATACATAACTTTTGGAAATAAAGTGGAGGCCTATATATATTGCAACATTTTTTGTATCAGGCCATCTTTTCACCTGAAAGTGTTAAACTGTCAGTTAACTTATTAGCCTCATGACATTATGTTTCTAAAATGAATCAAATGACTGTGAAAATAAAGATTTGTGCCTCTCGATTTCGCACAATCGGCAAAGACACTGTACTACACTAGCTTGCACGCTACATCGTTTCGCATTTTGCAGGACAATTCATTTGGCGTTAAGCCGGAACGGCCGCAGCTGATTGAGCGGCTGATTGAGTGATTGGTCGCTCGCTGTGATTGCGGGAGTTTTTAAATTGTCCTTCCCCGCGGCCCGTAGCGGTTTCCTCTGCTTCAGTGCGGGTCCGGTGTTGTCTGGAAACATGTGGAATTGTTTAGGTTGCTGCCAACGACCTCAAGACAAAGGTCTTGCATTTCACGTTCATTTTGATTTTATAGAAACCTCTTCTTTGCTACCCATTCAAACTTAAACCCTAACACGTTTTTTTTTTTTTCCGCACACAGACGCCCAGCCGCTGTCGGCAGAAAGGAAAGACGGAGGAGACCCGCTTCACAAGGATGAGAATGATATGGTGAGCAGGCCTATTAAGACCCCAGACAAACCAACACAAAACAAATGCCAATGTTTTCTCTTTATCTAAGTATGAACGGAAGAGTGCAACAATAATACCTCTGTATATATAACAGAACTGTTTGATTATTATTATTCTCATTATTAGACTGGTCCAGCTAGTCTCCAAGCGTACCCTTCGCAAGTGAATGCGGGTTACCGGTCCCCTGTGCGTCATCCGGAGGGCAGCGGCTCTGTGGAGGACGCCGCGGTGCGCCAAAAACAGATAACGGGTATGACCTATTTATATATACGATACATCTTTGTGTGTGTATTTAAAGAGTTTTTCAATTACAAATGTACAAACACACACCACCCCACCTATCCCCTTACCCAGTGCCAGCACTACCACATTTGGGGCCCTAAGTGACTGGAGGGGGACCTTGATGGATTGGTGTGTGCTGATCAATTGGCAGGTATCAATACAGGTACACAGTCAAAACAAGGGCACTTGCAGGGGCAGAGATCCCTTTTATTAGGGGGCCCTACGCAACCGCTTCCCTTCCCACTTATCCAATGTGCCCACCCATCCACAACAATCTACAGTAATATTGCAACATAATGGGGGTTCTTCATCACAGTGCAGTGAAAAATTAAATGCAATACAATACAAAAAAAAGGGGGTTACCGAGAATATAATTACTAGTGCACGTGTGCAGGGTAAGTATGTAAAAGTTCTGATAATCACGCTCCCCCTTAAAGTCTAAGAAGAGTTGCCAGGCTACAAAAAAGTTGATTGATCCACTCAATAGCTGATTGTGTTTCCATTTAAACATCAGAATCTCTTTGATCTAGGGGGAAATGGAGGAGGTCAGCTCCCCTCCACCCCATCAGAGTCTTGCTAAAAGAGTAGCAAAAGCTAGGGCGTTAAACTGAAACCCATTCAGGGGAGAGTCATCAGACACAATGTAAGAAGTGCCATTAGAAGTGATAAATCCAACGTGATAAATGTTTTCAAAATATCTGGGGGGAAAACAAGTGCCAAAAGAAGCCAGTTTACAGGTTATGACCGACACCCATGACAGAGTGGCTAAAGTCTGTCTACACCTGCCTTTCTGGCTTAATCCTGGACAGTTTGAACTTGGACAAAGTGACCTTCGTGAAGGCAATGTCAAATTGTGAATTAATGTATTCCATGTCTTGCACAAAACCCCAGTCTGTAACTATGAATACAATATTTTTCCAATGCACTGTAAGAAACCGCAGGGAATGTAGTGGAAAGCAGACAGTTCTGTGTAAAAAGTATCAATTGTTCATTTCAAGAATGTAATCTAAAGGAGATGAGGGGGGGGAGCATAGAGAATTGGGGTATGGTGAATTTGTAATTATTAAAAGAAATTAGATCTTTTAGCTCACAGTTCATCAAATAGGGCAAATGAATTATTAAATTAAGAGCCAATTACTTGTTTGTGTCAAACAAACAAGTCTGGTCAACTTCAGAAGGAGGGAACAAATGGTTGTTTACCTACATTAATTTAATCCGTAATGTGTATCCTTTAGATCTGCAGGAGCGTTCATTTTCAGCACAAATGAAATACAATGAGTTGACCATCAGTGGAGGGGATTTGTCTGGAGTGGTGTATTGTATCGATCAGGTAGGCCAGAAACATTTATGAAAGGACCATTGTAAAGTGTATTACAGGAAATGTGGCCTGAAGGAAACATTTCAGTTAATCTTCAGTGTGATACTTTGTAACTTTGCAATGGTGCTTGGGTATTAATTCACTCCAATGGAACAAATATATATTTTTGAACATATGGTTAAATTTATATGTATTATAATGTATTAAAAGGCATCATAAAGGCATATATAAGGTCGTGGAGTACAGTGAAGCTGAAATCCCAAATTAGTGGTTTCTGAGGTCCCTTCTCTGCCCTGAAGACAGCTGAAGACTGTGTGCCTGTGAGCAGCTCAGGGAAGAATGACCGGGAATACAAAGTGATCAGTCAGCAACTGGAACTGGCCAACATAGAGAAACGGGAGCTGGAGGCCAAAGTGTTCCAAGCCAACCAGAGTGTACGAGACCTCAAACATGAAAGTACGTTTTTCCCATTTAGGGTCTTTAACAGCAATTCTGAAGTTCACACAAGGAAACTCAATGTCCATTTTTATATATAGATCTATATTTCTAATAGTTAGTGCAGCACATGCAGCATTTGTATTGTATTGAGCTTATAACCCACACCCTGTATGTTTCTGGTCCCAGTTGCTGTGTTACAGAAGCGCCTCCAGTTAGCAGAGAACCCCCTTCCCTCGGCTGCCTCCCCTTCCCCAACCACCCCACCGCCCCCTCCTCCTCCCCTTCCCCCTCCTCCTCCACCCCCCCTCAACCCTCTCAGGTAAGAGAGCTATGACTTTCAACTGCCTGATCTGTATCACTTGTACAAGGCTGCTGAAAAGCAGTTAACAGAATTATATCCCACACTTCAAGGTAATTCACATCGTTTCAGTGCAATGCTCTGTAGGACCAATACAGGGCAGAGCTTTGCAGATAACCAAAAACTATTCAATAGTCAATTTTCATTAGTATGTGATACACTATATATGCTCCCATGAATGGCGCTCCCATCTCTGGTACACAGGTCTAGATAGAAAGGGGTTGTCCCTAATTAGATGTAAAGCTAAATGGTAAGGCTGACAGCCATTCATTACTGTGTGTTTAAGTGGTTTGTAAAGTAGCAAGGTTTATTTTAGTACCCTGGTTTGAATACTCAGCACTCTGGTGATGAGGGCAGTATGATTGTGCTGTGAATTGTGTGAAGTGTTGGCTGCATTCAAAACCTGACTGTTTCAGGTCTATATTGTGGATCATTCAAAAACGGAAAGAAGCCAAGAGCCACGGACAGCCTGCCCTTCAGCACACAGACACTGTGCCACCTTCTCCCGTAAAGACAGCTGGTGAGTAAACCGCTCAATAACAGGCAATAGCCGTGTGTAGAAGTGTTTTGTGCTACCCTTTCAGATTCCCATGGCATTTTATGTTTTGTATTCAAGCTTAAACCTGCTGTATAATCTTTAATATCATTACTATATACAGCACTGAAGATTTACCTACAGGAAAGCTTAGAGGGTAGCATACAATTTGACTGAACCCCACCCCACCCTCCCACAGATCCACCTTCCAGCCCACAGTCTCCTGGGATGCACGAAATGCTGGAAATGATCAAGAGTGGTGTTTCATTGAGACATGTCGTGCAGAAGGTAGGACTAGTTCCTGAATATTTTTTATTTATTTTTTTATTATTTTATTTCTCCTCCCCTGCTGTATCGTTTTTAGTGTCTAGGCTGTTTTTAAATTCTTCCCCTTGAAACAAGTCTCCTTTGAGCCACCTGTAAAATATGGAAGTGTTGCTTTGTCTACAAGGAAGCATTGATGGAGGGCAGAAACTTAGGTGCTATGAAGGCAAACATCATACAGGTTCAGCTCTGAGACCCTAAAATTGACATATCTACAGGAAAGAAAAATATATATTTTTTCTCCTCTTAAGGTTATAGTGTGAGAACATCATGCAATCAAGCTTTCATTTGCTTTGGATGTCTGCAATTACAATTGAAGGAATTTCAATAGCCAGTAATCTTAATGCATAGCTGCAGATGCTGATTGACAGTGTAGAATGAGGAACGCTTAGAAAATTCCCCCTGACACCCCCCACCTTCAGCTCCCTGTTCAGATGACAAATCACTTCATAGAGACCTTTTCACTGCGGATTGTTATGTTCTGAGCCGGTCTTGGGTGCTGCTGGCAGGGAGGCACCTGAACACCCCCACGTTCACCTGGCTGTCTCTAGTTTTATTACCTCTACCAGTTTAATAGAAAGGACTGAGAGTCCTTTAGCATCTGAGCTCCAGCTGATGAACTGCAGTATTGGAATGCAGAGACCATGTGGCAACCTGTGACATTTCCTGTCTCACCATGTTTTTTCAGGACAATTTCAAATACCTCGCTGGCCAAGTGCAGAACACAGAAACTGGTAGCAGCAGAAGCCATCCAGAGCCCGAACTCCAAAGCATCCTTAGAAGGAGGAGAGAGAGTGCAGATCAGTACATTTCAGGTAAAGTACTGGGCGTCAGGATGCACAATCTGGGTTTGTACAGCATCCTTAGACGTAATATATAGTTATTTAGCAGATTACTTTATCCAAGACAACATACTTTAACAAAGTTTTACCGTGTAATAGTAGTTTTAGCACACATCTGTATAATGAGTTTGTTGGGGGGTGGCGGCAGGGAAGGGCTGCATCTTGGCAACTGCTGAGGCTTAAAAAGTGTTGTCCTCAATGCTGTGCTGTTCGGTTGTCAGATGCCTCTTGTGAGGAGGAGATGTTGGAGGGGACCAGTCAGCACACACTGGAATTGCCAGCAGAGGGGATCTCTATCAAGAGGAGTCCTGGGAAAGGAAACCTCAACCTTCTATGCCAGCAGCCAGATACGGAACAGGAACAGACAGGCAGGTAAGAGTGTTGCAGTTTCTTGTTTTAATTGGGGGGGGCTTTAGTATTTGAGCCTGGGACAAGATTGGCAAGTACAGTACTGTGCAAAATTTTAGGGAGATGCATTTAGGGAGATGCATTTTAGCAAAAATGCTGTAAAGTAAGAATGCTTTCAAAAATAGACATGTTAATAGATTATATTTATCATTTAACTAAATGCAAAGTGAGTGAACAGAAGAAACATCTACATCAAATCCATATTTGGTGTGACCACCCTTTGCCTTCAAAACAGCATCAATTCTTCTAGGTACACTTGTACACAGTTTTTGAAGGAACTTGGCAGGGAGGTTGGCCCAAACATCTTGGATAACTAACCACAGTTCTTCTGTGGATTTAGGCAGCCTCAGTTGCTTCTCTCTCTTCATGTAATCCCAGACAGACTCGATGATGTTGAGATCAGGGCTCTGTGGGGGCCAAACCATCACTTCCAGGACTCCTTGTTCTTTATGCTGAAGATAGTTCTTAATGACTGTCACTTTGTGTTTGGGGTCGTTGACATGCTGCAGAATCAGTTTTGGGGCCAATCAGATGCATCCCTGATGGTACTGCATGATGGATTAGTGTCTGCCTGTACTTCTCAGTATTGAGGAGACCATTAATTCTGACCAAATCCCCAACTCCATTTGTAGAAATTCAGCTCCAAACTTGCAAGGAACCTCCACCATGCTTCACTGTTGCCTGCAGACACTCATTTGTATACCGCTCTCCAGCCCTTCAGTGAACAAACTGCCTTCTGCTACAGCCAAATATTTCAGATTTTGACTCATCAGTCCAGAGCACCTGCTGCCATTTTTCTGCACCCCAGGTCCTGTGTTTTCATGCATAGTTGAGTCGCTTGGCCTTGTTGCCACTTGTTGCCTTGAAGGCCACTTCTGATCAGACTTCTCTGGACAGTAGATGGGTGTACCAGGGTCCCACCGTTTTCTGCCAACTCTGAGCTGATGGCACTGCTGGACATCTTCCGATTGCGGAGGGAATCTGCTGCAGTAAATTTCCTTGGCCAATCCCTGTGTCTATGGTCTTCAACGTTGGCAGTTTTTGTGCTTCTTCAAAAGAGCTTGGACAGCACATGTGGAAACCCCTGTCTGCCTTGAAATTTCTGCCTGGCAGAGACCTTGCTGATGCAGTATAACTACCCTGTGTCTTGTTGCTGTGCTGTCTTGCCATGGTGTATGACTTTTGACAGTAAACTGTCTTCAGCAACTTCACCTTGTTAGCTGAGTTTGGCTGTTCCTCACCCAGTTTTATTCCTCCTACACAGCTGTTTCTGTGTCAGTAAATGATTTTCAACCTGCATATTGAATTGATGATCATTAGCACCTGTTTGGTATAATTGTTTAATCATACACCTGACTATATGCCTACAAAATCCCTGACATTGTGCAAGTGTACCTAGAAGAATTGATGCTGTTTTGAGGGCAAAGGGTGGTAACACCAAATATGGATTTTGATTTTAGATATTTATTTTTCTGTTAACTCACTTTGCATTTAGTTAATTGATAAATATAATCTATTAACATGTCTATTTTTGAAAGCCGCCTTACCTTACATTTTTTCTCACCTGCCTAAACCTTTTGCACAGTACTGCACGTCTCATTTAAAATGGAGAAGAAAGTGGGGAAAACCGATAAGATTCCTCTTGCCTAGCAGTGTGAGCCACTGCAAATGTTAACAGCCAGGTGTGAATACTTGGCATTGGATATTTTTCACCTTTTGTTCAGGGGCATGTCTAGGGGGTGGCCCGGGGTGGCCACGGCCCCCCTGAAATCATGTTGGCCCCCCAGCTAGCACCGCGTACAAAACACTCTCAGCATACCTTGTAAATGACAATGTTAATGATTTAATATTTGAAAGGCATTATAAAATGTCTCAACTCCAGTGGGATTGCCTGAAATTCTATGCATATTAAACTTAAATACATTCAAGGCTTAATTGGACATATGGGGCCATATTCTGAAGAATTGATTAAGACAAGATGGGGTGGGGATATATAAACTTTCAGAGTGCTAATTGAAGTGAATAAATATAAGTTAAATTACTCTTTTTAATTGAGTAACTTTTAAAAAAGGGTTTGAATTTTAACGACTAGATTGTATGAGCCAATGTCTCTAAAGTATAATTGTTGCTGTTAATCTGTACAGGGAATTGGAGCGAGAGCCCAGTGACTCCAGTAGGGATGGGACTGGGCACGAGGCCATCTGCAGCAGCACCCTGAACAGGACTGCTCCTTTGAACTCTGGCATACATTTCCATCATGCAAGTCCCGATGATGCAGAAAGCCATCCTCTCACAGCATCTGCAGACTTGCCTTTGGACTCCAATGATTTGGAGCTTCAGGCTGAGGATCATATCATCCTGGGGGCCATTCTTACTGATCTGATGGCCACCTTGAAGAACCAGGGTCTTCCAGACGAGGTGGACGTGAAGGAGCAGCAGAGTCCTGCAGAGGATTTTAAATCAATCCGAGAAAAGCAGGACAGTGAGAGTAGAACAGCATGGCCGATAGCTGACCTTGCGTCGGAGTCTGAGCATCTTTCTTCAGTGATGGCTAGAGAGGCAGAAGTGAGGGATGTGCAAGATCAACCCAAGAAAGAGAACCAGGACCATGAGACCCATAACGTCAGTCAAGAAGGAGGAACTCAAGTGCTTACTGCCAAGACCTCACAAGATCTCTCCTCTGAGAAGAATGAAGAACCAGTTACCAGGGATTTAAACCACAGTCAAAAAGGCAAAGAAACCTACAATAGCCTTCAGTTCAGTCAAGAAGAAGAAGAAGAAGAAGAAGAAGAAGGAGCTGTAACTGAAGTCCTGCACCTCGGGCAAAGCTTGTCTCATGCTCTTGAGGGTGGAGATGAAACTCCCCCAGACCCCCAGAAAGGAGAAAGCGTGTCTCCATTTCTGTTGCAGAAGAGGGTTGTGAATGTTCTGCTGGGATACCAAGAGCAGGATTACGAACCCTTAAGTGTCCTGAAAAAGGAGCTGGTAGACGAGAGTGTAGACGGACCAGAGCAAGTTAGTCTGCTATCTAGAGGTAAGAGACTTGTTCCTGAACACACCTCATTTGATTTGAGCAAAGTCGTCTTGGATCCACCTTTAACTTTCCAAAATTGTCAGCCTCCTTATGTAGGTCCTCATGAAGAGCTCAAACCCTTAAGTCCACAAAATTCACCCCTGCAAAGCATCTCTCTCATTCCTATTACTGAAGATGCAAAAACCAGTCTAGATGAGATTTTCTTTTGAGTCTTTGCCTGGACATTAGAAAGGAAAGGTGTATTTGCATTATCAAATTCTATACTGTATTAAAGGACCAGCTTGTATTTTACCTTATGTTTTGACTGTCGTTGACGTGTTTTTAGATCAATTGCACAGGGTCAAATTGGTGGCTACCCAGTCAGTTTTAAATTCAGAAAATGATTGTCTGTACGTGCTCAAAGTTTTGTTCAATATATATATTTTTTTCCCCGATGTTTGGGTATGCAGTTTTAAAAGACTGGTTGAATGGTTTCAATAAAAGGTGTAAAGTTGATGTTTGTTCAGTTGTGATGTACATGTGTAAATGATCCACTATGATACAATAAAAGTTTGCAAAAACCTCTCATCACTGGGTTTTCATAATTAAGATGTAAAGCTGGGGTGTTTCCTGTTTGCAACAAGAGCCCTTAATTCCCATTTAATTTTCTCTGGGTTTTTCACTTCACAGCTGATCACTTTAAAGATGTTGATCTACTCAAGGTGATGTGCCCCCTAAGCATTTTGCAGTTTGAAGAACAGGCTTAAATTCACAGTTAATTGACTGCTGTTTGACAGGCCTGCTTTAACTTTTTAAACTCAAACAGACATGTTGTCATCTTGTTTTTCCCCAAGTCTATCTGAGGGCTGGTTATCTCGGATCATTGAGGGCTGCAGTCTCTTCTGGATTTAGTTTGACCCCACTTTATCTAATTGATTTAGCAATATTTTTGTCTAACTTAGTCAATTACCATGTGGGTGTTTTATAGGTCTTCCTTAATCAGAAATCATCAAATCCCTAGAGAGACTCTTAATATGCAATTAAGTGAAACATTTATTAAATTAGCAAATTAAACAGTGAAAACCAGCAGTCTCTCTGATCCCTTTGGAACTCCCAGACTGGTAACCAACAGCAGTCAGTCTGCACCCACAGACCAGGCAGAAAGAAAAAGCAAATAAATGACAGTCCTGGATATTGAGTCTGTCTCCCATCACGTCGACTTTTCCCTGAGCGTTTCTGACATAAAATTGTGATTGATTCCTCGCTTCAGTGCATCCTTGTCACTCAGTGGGAATTGAGGAGCAACAAGGATCCTCAATCTGAAGGCCCAATGTGTCCTCTGTTGGCTTTCCACCTCCACATGTAATTACTTTGACTTAATGAACCCTTTCATTTAAGTATTTGCTAGATCAGTTTATTTGTATTTATGCTTTTTAACCGCAAGATGGGACTACGAACGAGAACGTTTTCACAAAATAATTTCAGAACTCTCCTTATTTAAGCACGTTTCAATGACCAGGTGTGTGGCATATAGGCAACCGAAGGGCCCAGTCGAACCCGCTTATGGGAGCATTTACAGCATACCTGTGTCTGTGTATTATTAATCGGCAAGCTATTGAGAGTGATTTGGATGGCTATAGGGAAGCCACAAATTACTAAATGTTAACTGAACAGTTTTACACAAAAACCCTGATTTCCTTGCTAGAATGAAGTTGATGTAGAGATGTTGATGTGTTTTTATATTTTTTCCATCCCATCAATGTTAATGCTGCTGTTAAGTTATCTTTCCGCAGCTGTAGGATTGCCATTAAAATTCATTTTTTCTGTGTTATTGGAAGCAGGTATTTAATCTTTAGGATCTCGGTCACAAATTATGGATTCATTTTCCATTTAAATATATTTATCTTGGCAGGAGGCCCAATGCATTAGTCACAATCTCTATGTCGGAGATGGGATGCTAATGCATGTGTATGTATGCTATGTATTTTTGCAGTATGCTATTGAAGCAAAATGTAGGGCAGGATCATTCTCCAAAGTAGCTGGCAGATCCTTATATGTGTGGTTTGTGATCCATTGAGTGCAACTGAGAAACGATACTAATTAATTAATTTGAAATGTCCTGTATTTTCTAATAAGTGGAAATAGCTTTCTGCTTCGATCTACATTGGGAATAGTGCACCCCTCAACTCTCCCATTACTGAAGGTGCATCAAACCCTGAGACACGCATGTGCTCTGGTCCACAAAGACAGTGGTTCCCAATCCTGCTCCTGGTGGACGCCCTTCCTTGCTGGTTTTTGTTCCAACAAAGCTCTCAATTACTTCATTGAACCCTTCAGTTAACTAATATTTTGCATACATTTTACTTTTTAAATTGTGAAACTGATAAAAACTTAGTTTCTTAATAAGATAGGTTCCTTATACATGTTATCCTTAACATAAAACCACTACTGTTTAGAATAATTTAAAGGCTCTGATTTAGGAAAGTATTAATTCAATTAACTGAGAGCTCAGTTGGAACAATAACCAATAGGTGTTCCTGCAGGACCGGGGGTGGGAACCACTGCTCTAGGCTACCTCTCAGGCTGCAGACTAGTTCAGTTTTATCCTCAAATGTATTTCAGACAAAACTCCATCCCATGCAGTTAGTCTTTATTTCTGTAAAGCAGTGAAAATAGCAGGGTAATATGCTGTTGGGAATTGTAGCACTGCTGACAGTATACATTGTCACAATACACTTGACTGATGTCCCTAATGCGATTAAACAGTCAAACACTTCCAGCAGAATCTCTCAACATGCACCGTAGTTCATGTATGCATCAATAAAAAAAAGACTTAATTTTCCCATTTGAAAGGGAGTACTTGAACGAGTACACACATTTCTATCTGTAAATAGTTATACCTAGTTTTCTATTTTCTCTATGGATTGCTCAACTCTGTCTCTAAAACTAAACTATGTATTGTTCAATTAAATAATATGGGTACCTACCAGAATAAAAGGTATGCTGCTTTCATTTCAAGTGTTCACAAATGTGTGCGTTAACACTGAGGTGAAGTGTATTTCACAATTTAGCCACATGATGTCACCAAAGTACCCCAAATCGATTAAATGTTTCCTACTTAAAACCAACCAATCTTGTAAATGCATTCTTCCAAAACACAAAGCGTAAGCTTCTGTACCATGTCTCATACCATTGTTTAAAATCAATACTTTGATAGAGACCCAAATTTCCATAAACCAAAATATGGAATGAGTGTGCTGGGGGGGGGTGAGGACCTGTGAAGGGTGTAGCTTTAATTTTCCTGCTCATTTTTCCTGGATTTTTTGAGACGGTTCTTGCTTATTTTCTATAAATAGACAGTGAGATAATGTTGCCCCTAGAAATGTTTCTTTCTTGAATAGAGAAAAAATGAGTGCAACAACTTTAACCTTGACACTCCCCCAGTTTGACTCCATGCATGGCAGTTTGTGAGTAGGCTTATTTAAAACCATTCTTACTTTAGCCAGACAGCCAAATAACCTTAAAAATGTGGTGCGGAAAAACAATTGCTCCTGTAATAAAATACCCACAGAGAGGCTTATTATTAGCTGTCGGAGAACCAAAAGCCCTCACCTAACAAATAGTCTTAGTTAGCTTTTAATTAACTGGGGGTGATGAAGACCAATTGACCGAAGTGTAGGTGGATTACATGCCTTTAACCTAAACCGATTTGATCATTCTACAGGGGATAGCGTTTGAATACACACATACCCCCCTCCCCACTAATGGTCTTCCTGTGAGGGGCGTCAGAGCAATAAGGGTTATTATAAAGGCTATGCAGAGCTTCTTGAGAAGATTGCATATTATGTAGGTATTTGCTGTTGATTATTACATTTATTTGTATTAATTTCAGGTTGGTTACAAGCTATTCTAGCTGAGCCATTCTAGGCATTTTGTAAGGTTGCCTTCAATCTGTCCCTGGAAAAAAAAAACCTATTTGACCATGCAAGACTAAAAAGCATCTTTCACCACTGATTCCTCATGAGAAAAATCATACAAGAAATTCTCTCATTCATGACTAATTTTTAATTGCTGTATTTTTTATTTGCCAAACTGTGTAACAAAAGAGTAAGAGCTGTTTCAGTGTGAACCTCAAACATAAGGCCATTAAAAATATATATTTACTTTATACACTGCACTTTATTTATGTTTTCAGAGCCAGTCACAGTATTCTGCTCATTTGCACATCATTGCATATTACTGCTCAACTCCTGACGTTTTCCATCATTTCACGTCAATATCGTAAAAATAGAAATTTAGAGGTTTTAAGTCCAAATCCAAAATGTTTAAAGTATCTGGCAACACTGACCCCAACACTCAGAACCGACAGACCGACACACGCACTCCCCAAACACGCACTCCCCAAACACGCAGTCCCAGTTCGCTACAATATGCTTGTTTCTTCTGTCTTAAATGCCAGAAGGGAATTAATCCAATATTTGTGTCAGATGTCTCCTTCCAAGGTCTCTGTTACAGTGATAGCTGCTGAGGGAGCCAGTAGTTCCCTTTAAAAGAAATCAACATTACAAATGAGCTAATTTATATGTGCTATGTCAAAAGAGTTGAAGCCCTAACTAAATGTATATAGCATTAACTTAAGTGTTACGTTTGTGTGTGACTGTGCACGCTTGTAGATGTATGGGATTCAAAGCGCTGAGCAGAGCATTTGACAATGTTTTGTGATATATTGAAGTTGTCACAGTAACCTAATGCTCAATTGGATAAAAAAAATATATAATAACATAGTTTTACTTGTTTGGCAAGATTATGCCAATTTTGTGTGTGTGTGTGTGTGTGTGTGTGTGAGTTAGGGGGGGTGTTGGTTAATTCCAAGTGTTGCCCAATATTTCACAGCACCTTATCCAACTAACTACCTTCCCTGACTGCATTGAAATCAATCTCAAATCGAGCTATTCTGAAGCCTTTTAAATCCAATACAAATGTTGAGGGTGAGGCCAGCTTTGTGGTAGGAAGGAAACAAGTGATGATCTCTATCTATGTTTCTTGCTATTATCATAGTAGTAGTAAGTAGTATATGCATTTTATGTGATAGGGCGCCCTCTTGTGGCATGATGTTATATTACAGTATTGTCTTATCTGCATTGTATTGGATCCAGTGATTGAGGTACATCTGAACATGTAGTGAAAACGCAGGCAGACTCCTTGAGGTCTGGGCCCCCACTAAAGTGTGCAGTGGAAACAAGGTTTAGAAATGGACAGGGGAAGAAGTTTTCTGACAAACAATGAAATGCCTTTTAGCATTTTCTCTCACTAAAGCAGAGTGAATTTCTCGATCCAAAAGTCATTTCCTGGAGGTTAAAGGGCAGACAAACAGCATGTCAAGACAAAGGGACTCTTCAGTGCATCCTCAGTAAGGTTCACAGTGGTGTTTTTTAACATAGGCCTCCAGCAACAGTGAATGGGCTGATGGTAAAGGCCTTGCTTCAAATTCATTAGAAGGACAGTGGCTTGAAAGAATGCATGGTTTGGGAACAGATGCTGAATCAGCCTATTATCAGATATAGCAGTGCTGTAAAAGAGCAGTAGTATATGCAGTGATGAATGAGCTGCAGGATAATTTATAGATCCTGTGTAAAGATTTCCCGGCAGTCAGTGTAGAAGGAAAGCAAGCAAAAGAAGAAGCCCACCCCAAATTTAAATAATCCATTGAGCATGGTGTTAAGACCATAGAATTGATTGAACACTGGAGGACCTTTATCTATCCCTTGTTTTTTAAATTATTAAAACATTATTATTTATGAGCTCTCTGCTGAACCTTTATACATTTTCCCTCTTTAGCTCCTCCCATTCAGTTGTACATTTACATAATGACACAGGTGAATTTAAAAGTAAGGGACATTACCAATAATACATTTTCTATTGTACCACCACTGCATTTATACATTTCAAGAAAAGCATACAAATATGTTTTGGGACTAAACAATGCTCCTATAATTTGTATATTCACATATCATATACCTTTATACCAGGGGTTCCCAATCGTGGCCCTGGAGGACCCGTACCCTGCTGTTTTTTGTTCAAACAAAGATCTCAATGACAAAATTTAACCTAAAAAAACAAGAACTGGACATCGCCCATAGGGAATCTAGAGAAGGAAGTACAGAAAAGGCTTAACCAGCTCTGTGTGGAAAACAATATGGCACCTCACCCCAAACAGGACTGAACCTCTATACCAGCTACTTCAGATCTCTGAATATGCCTTACCAGCCTGGATCACAGCCTCACCAAACCAGACAAACAGATTACAGAAAATTCAAAATCATGCAATAACAATGGCCTATAGATTACCAAAATATACCAGCAATCATTACACCTGCTGCATATCTGGATTCACATCAATCAAAGACAGAAATACATCAACAGAGCCCTCTATAATCCAGCAATGAAGACAGCTCTGGATGAGGACAAAAGGACCACAGATACACCTATAATCAAAATACTACAAAAACTGAACACATCCCCTTATCCTCAAAACCATACACACCGGATTCCTATCATATATAGCCATATATTCTGTTTTTTATTTTAGTTACCTCTTTTAAAATTATTAAGTAAAGTCTGCTTTAAATAAATTATTGTTGGAAAGATGTTGGTCATAGACCAAAGCAGGATATAAGCAGGCTGACGAGATTTTAAAAATTAGCAACCGGGACATACTGAAACATTTTTTATAAAACACTTAAAATTATGGTATTTGTTTTTAAAAAAATGTCTTAATTGCCAGATATTTGTTGCCGTTGCTTCTATTTACCTTTCTTTTTGAGCAGTGTGTTTACAAAAATGACAAATGTGTTCTCCCTCATGATGGCGATTACATTTACAATACCTGTCCCAGATACTTTCCATTATTATTTCCCTTAAACTCACAGTTCAGTATTTATTTGTGTTGCTTAATTCTGTCCTGTGTACCCATGTGTGTTAGCATATAATTATGAAATATACAGTCGCAGTGTATAGGCTATGTTCCAAACTGATTGTAACTAATGGGGAGATAGAGATGATTGTCCACAGGAGGCGGGTCTATGTAGCAATTTAGCCAACATATTCAAGATAGGACATAAAATAGTCCTCAAATCTAGTCCGAAAAGGGCGAATATGTTATCGCCCCTAACGAGCCACTGCTAAAGTCAGTACTAGTCTGTATGGGCGCCATTTTAACTTCATGACAAAGGCGACCGCAATTATCATTGCTTCCAGACCCAACCCTAACTCTGTAAAATCTCTCTTCCAAAGTCCGTTTGAGAGGAGACCTTTGACGCAAAAACTAGAGGTAAGAGCTGGGCCCAGATCAGCCTGAGCCCGCAATCAGACAGCAGGTGAGCGGAGGGACGTCGCACATGCCAGGCTCTCGCAGTGGTACACCACAAAGGCCTGGCTGTCATTTTGGGGTCAACTATCCCTTTAACTCTTTCTTTAACTTTAACTGATTTGCAATAAATCATACCGGGATGGTTGCTGAAATTGTTGTATGTGGTACAGCCCTGCCTAGAACATTTTCCACCAGCCGCCACTGATCCTGCAAATCTGCGCTACAAGAACGCGACCACCTTTCTTCACAAAACCTGCAGAAATCGATGTAATTGCATGATTTATTTTTATATTTTAGTTATTTAAAAAAAATAGAATTGCCAATCATTTAAGTAACAAATTAATTATTGTGCATCATAGATTTACATTCATGTTTTAAAAATAATCAATCTAGAATTCTATATCCATGGTTTTGACAGTGCTGTTCACAGCTTCATTGTGTAATGAAAGTTGACATTCGCCTCCGTTAACAAGGGGGCAGCAGTAGTTTTCATTCAGCTTAACACGTCCCTCTTTATTTCTGCATAATCTTTTGTCTGACAGCCACAGCTCGCCTCCCGCAGCAGTGTCTCAGAGCTGCGCTGCACTGTGCGATTCTGCACAGATTTCTGTATCTCTGCGCAGAGCTGCGCTGCTCATATGCAACCCTTGTTCTGGAATGAATGTGCCTCAGCCAAATATCGAAAATACATTCCATGTGTATTACGTGTTGACATAAACAAACAAACGTGATCAATGCACAATCAATGAAGACGAGATGGAGGAGAGGAGTGTGGCTGAAACTTCACAGCAAAGTGACCCTAGTGAATCTGTCCTGAATAAACATGCATCCTCGATAGTGTGGACATGATTTGGTTTCAAGACAACTGACACAGAACAGGAAACGTAATTCAATGTCAGTTGTGTCCTATTATTTTTGCTTTATGAACAGTATAAAATTGACATATACTGTCATACCATCAAAAATGTGAAAAATACCACAATATTGTATTTTGGCCATATCGCCCAGCCCTAATCCCAGGTAACTGTTTCGTACTCATACATAAAATACTATACAATTTAACTTCATGCTATATTTGCCTCCCATTGAAAGCACTCCCAATGGTACGAAATGAACATTTAATTGACTTTGATTTCTGTGACTCTTCACCACTTCTTTAATGCTTTGTTTGTTTCCCTCATCGGAAAAATAAAAATGTCTGTAAACCTAGTGTAAAAGCTTTTAGAATAGGGTCCTCTATGTCATTGTAGCACCTTTGTCCCATTCGCTCTGCATCATAACATTCATGAGGAAAGCTTGATTACATTTTATTGATGGTCAATATTTAACAAGTAAACAAAAAAACTAAAACCCCCTACAACATGCACAGAGAGAAGTCAGGGCATGAAGGCCATGGCCATCAGCCCCAACCGACACTACCTGGCCGTGTTTGAGATGGGGGACAAGAGCACCATCACCGTGTATGACCTAAAACACGAGCAGCACCAGAAGAGGAAAGTCCTGAGTGCCGGGGACTTCCCAATGCAGGAGTTCGTCTCCCTGGCCTTCTCCCCAGACTCCAAGTACCTTATCGGCCAGTCGGGGGCCCCAGACTGCACCCTCTACTATGTGGGAGAAGCACAAGGTGTTGGCCTCGGTGAAGACCAGCATCACGACCAGTCTCTCAGGTACCGAGTAAAGCGTTATCAACTAATATCTGCAGTTGCACCAAACTGCTCATATGGTTGGATTTTTTAAATCATACACCTCTCTCTCTCCCCCCCCACAGGTTAGCTTTAACCCTCAGGACAACACGCAGATCTGTGTCAGTGGCAGGGGGGTGTTCAAGCTGTTCCACTACGCAGAGGGAGCCCACAACGTCCTGTTCCACGCCTGGCTGTCAGACAAGCAAGTCATCGTTGGCACGGAGACCGGGAGGCTCCTGATGATGGAGGGTAGAGATCTGTGCTGCGAGATGAGTGTGGCTCCGAAGCCCAGCACCAGAGACAGCCACAGGTACCCTACAGACCCTATACACTGATGTACTGCTTATATAGGTAACACCAATCAATCTCATGGGATTGTCTTTGAGGTCTGAGGAGCAGCCTATCGGCGCAAGTAAATTCTTAAATCATCTATCTGCACTGAAGACACAATCACATATGACCTGTATGTGCTCTTCAAGACTGAGGACCCATGGAGGTGTTTGTATATCTTCTTTGAGTGTAGATATACACTCACCTAAAGGATTATTAGGAACACCTGTTTAATTTCTCATTAATGCAATTATCTAACCAACCAATCACATGGCAGTTGCTTCAACGCATTTAGGGGTGTGGTCCTGGTCAAGACAATCTCCTGAACTCCAAACTGAATGTCTGAATGGGAAAGAAAGGTGATTTAAGCAATTTTGAGCGTGGCATGGTTGTTGGTGCCAGACGGGCCGGTCTGAGTATTTCACAATCTGCTCAGTTACTGGGATTTTCATGCACAACCATTTCTAGGGTTTACAAAGAATGGTGTGAAAAGGGAAAAACATCCAGTATGCGGCAGTCCTGTGGGCGAAAATGCCTTGTTGATGCTAGAGGTCAGAGGAGAATGGGCCGACTGATTCAAGCTGATAGAAGAGCAACTTTGACTGAAATAACCACTCGTTACAACCGAGGTATGCAGCAAAGCATTTGTGAAGCCACAACACGTACAACCTTGAGGCGGATGGGCTACAACAGCAGAAGACCCCACCGGGTACCACTCATCTCCACTACAAATAGGAAAAAGAGGCTACAATTTGCACAAGCTCACCAAAATTGGACAGTTGAAGACTGGAAAAATGTTGCCTGGTCTGATGAGTCTCGATTTCTCTTGAGACATTCAGATGGTGGAGTCAGAATTTGGCGTAAACAGAATGAGAACATGGATCCATCATGCCTTGTTACCACTGTGCAGGCTGGTGGTGGTGGTGTAATGGTGTGGGGGATGTTTTCTTGGCACACTTTAGGCCCCTTAGTGCCAATTGGGCATCGTTTAAATGCCACGGCCTACCTGAGCATTGTTTCTGACCATGTCCATCCCTTTATGACCACCATGTACCCATCCTCTGATGGCTACATCCAGCAGGATAATGCACCATGTCACAAAGGTCGAATCATTTCAAATTGGTTTCTTGAACATGACAATGAGTTCACTGTACTAAACTGGCCCCCACAGTCACCAGATCTCAACCCAATAGAGCATCTTTGGGATGTGGTGGAACGGGAGCTTCGTGCCCTGGATGTGCATCCCACAAATCTCCATCAACTGCAAGATGCTATCCTATCAATATGGGCCAACATTTCTAAAGAATGCTTTCAGCACCTTGTTGAATCAATGCCACGTAGAATTAAGGCAGTTCTGAAGGCGAAAGGGGGTCAAACACAATATTAGTATGGTGTTCCTAATAATCCTTTAGGTGAGTGTATACAGTGAGGGAAAAAAGTATTTTATCCCCTGCTGATTTTGTACGTTTGCCCAATTACAAAGAAATGATCAGTCTATAATTTTAATGGTAGGCGTATTTTAACAGTGAGAGACAGAATAACAACAAAATTGATTTGCATGTTAATGAGGGAAATAAGTATTTGACCCCTTTGACTTAGTACTTGGTGGCAAAACCCTTGTTGGCAATCACAGAGGTCAGACGTTTCTTGTAGTTGGCCACCAGGTTTGTCCCACTCCTCTTTGCAGATCCTCTCCAAGTCATTAAGGTTTCGAGGCTGACGTTTGACAACTCGAACCTTCAGCTCCCTCCACAGATTTTCTATGGGATTAAGGTCTGGAGACTGGCTAGGCCACTCCAGGACCTTAATGTGCTTCTTCTTGAGCCACTCCTTTGTTGCCTTGGCTGTGTGTTTTGGGTCATTGTCATGCTGGAATACCCATCCATCCGGTGCAGTTGTCCAGTCCCCAGCAGAAAAACCCCCCAAAGCATAATGTTTACACCTCCATGTTTGACGGTGGGGATGGTGTTCTTGGGGTCATTCCTCCTCCTCCAAACACGGCGAGTTGAGTTGATGCCAAAGAGCTTGATTTTGGTCTCATCTGACCACAACACTTTCACCCAGTTCTCCTCTGAATCATTCAGATGTTGGCAAACTTCAGATAGTCCTGTACATGTGCTTTCTTGAGCAGGGGGACCTTGTGGGCGCTGCAGGATTTCAGTCCTTCACGGCGTAGTGTGTTACCAATTGTTTTCTTGGTGACTATGGTCCCAGCTGCCTTGAGATCATTAACAAGATCCTCCCATGTAGTTCTGGGCTGACTCCTCACCGTTCTCATGATCATTGAAACTCCACGTGGTGAGATCTTGCATGGAGCCCCAGAGCGAGGGAGACTGACAGTTATTTTGTGTTTCTTCCATTTGCGAATAATCGCACCAACTGTTGTCACCTTCTCACCAAGCTGCTTGGCGACGGTCTTGTAGCCCATTCCAGCCTTGTGTAGGTCTACAATCTTGTCCCTGACATCCTTGGACAGCTCTTTGGTCTTGGCCATGGTGGAGAGTTTGTAATCTGATTGATTGATTGCTTCTGTGGACAGGTGTCTTTTATACAGGTAACGAGCTGAGATTAGGAGCACTCCCTTTAAGAGAGTGCTCCTAATCTCAGCTCGTTACCTGTATAAAAGACACCTGGGAGCCTGAAATCTTGCTGATTGATAGGGGATCAAATACTAATTTCCCTCATTAACATGCAAATCAGTTTATAACTTTTTTGAAATGCGTTTTTTTCTGGATTTTTTTGCTGTTATTCTGTCTCTCACCTACTATTAAAATTATAGACTGATCATTTCTTTGTCAGTGGGCAAACGTACAAAATCAGCAGGGGATCAAATACTTTTTTCCCTCACTGCAGTATAGTTTTGTATAGTATAGTTTTCAGTATATAGTGTACTTGTCTCAGTATTCAGTGTTCAATATAGAGTGTCTGCGTCTCAGTATACAGCGTATAGACTGAACATGGTGAAAACTATACTGAGATGCATTTAATCTTTTAATACATCTCAGTATATAGTGTGTGTGTCTCAGTATATAGTGTATCTCAGTATATAGTGTCTGTACCATGGGGTGAATAATGTCCCTAATGGCACCTCATAACGAAAGCCCCAAATATTGCAAGATAACAAGAAACACTGCCCTGGCGAGAGCGCATAAGTCCTCCTATCAGGAATGCTAACACAATAGCCTATTCAAATGTACTAAGTAAGTAAGTAACTAACAAACAGTAGCTGCTGTGCTAAGGTTACGAATACAGGGGCAACAAGCCAAAACAATCGGTACTTAGCTGAGCTGGCTGACTACGTCAGCTGGTTTGTGTAGGCATCCTGCGATAAAAAGGTAAAAAACACAAGTTTACTTACAATTTAAACCATAGGATTTACATCACCGAGGATTGTTAATAGAAGGTGGAGTTATTACATGCAAAACCTTATTTTCATACTTAGTTTTCTGAAGTGTTCTCCATCTGATTTTTGTGTGTGGATGTGTATGGTTTGCTTGGCAATGACCCTATTTGATTCTTGTGTTCTGGATTGATGCTGCCCAACCCACCTTTTTATAGAAGCCACATCAATCCCCTTCCCTTGGCTCCATGCCACGCTCTGACACAGGACACTAGGCAACAAAGACAGGAAAGACAAAGATAGAAAGAATCGACCGGAGTACAAGTCTTTGCGGAAAGTCTTAGGTCCACCAAAGGATATGTATATGAAAAAGGTAAGTATTTTCATGTGTTGTTTTTCAGAAGCTCACTTCTCATCACCACGATAGCAAGTGCAGTGTAGCAGTACATTACGACACAATGGCAGACTTTTATTTGTGGTGACAGTATACACCATTTCTTCATTGTTTTTCTTTCCAGATTAACACTTTTGTGTTTTCAAATGATATTCTGACCTTGAACCGAGCCATAGCACAGGATCAGTCTGGTAGGCAGCACGTGGGCTAATTCATTTCCCTAGTTACTTCTGCAATTTGAATCATTGTTTCAGCCTCTTTTGAGAGGAACGAAACCTGCCATGTAGTGAGTCACAAAATAACAGTACAGGGTTTAGATTTGTTCTTTGGAGGCAGGCAGTAGTTTTCAGGCTGAGAGTCTTTATTGGAAACCAGAATGTCTGCCAGTTTAAAGACCAGGGCAGAAAAGCCAATGTGACTTGGTACATTCAATATGAAAAGCAACCAAGCTCGTCCCTTAAAGCTGCAGCAGCATTACAGCTCAGGTGCATGTGTGTGTGAAATGTGTCAGGAAACGTAAATCTGAAAAATCTAAAAGTGGTTCGTAATTTGCACTTATAATTTCTCTTTTCTAATATGGTACTGTATCTATCGCTATCTATCGCTTTACCATCACTTCATCACACTCACGTACAATACAGTGGTAGAGAATTGAAGAGTGCATTCTGGTTGTTGATAGGTTAGGGCCAACCTACGTGTTTTGGCCAATAACAGATTAGCATGAAAAAAAATGAAGTACATTAAATTGATATCAGAGATCCCGCCCTAAGGAGGGCAGCAGGAGCCCGTCCTCCTCTGCCCCCCACCACCACTTCACACAGCCTGCCCTTTCCCCCCTGCCTGCAGGTGTCGCTGTTGAAGCATTTTAATCAGAATTTCAATAATGGATTTTTTCTAAAGAAGAGAGAAATTATTTTAAAAATGATACTGAGATTTGGTAATGGTTTATTTCAACAAATTATTCTTTTTTATATTTTGATCTCCTATTGCCTCTCAAAAATAGAGGAGGAGCAACCTCCTCTGTCTCTATGGACCAGAATCTTCTGCCATGTAACATGTAAGATTTGCTAAATAATTGATTGAAAACTACATTACTGCTCTCTGTGAAAAATTCACCTCTTTCCTCTAGCGCTGTTAGGCAATGCACCCCATCTTGCTATGAGTTTCTTGAGGCTTTCAGTCTGTTCCTTTATTTATGTCGGGTTGGCAAGGCCTTCTGAAAATGTAAGACAAAAAGCATCACTGGATACACGGCAAGAATGACGGTTGTTGTCACTGGCAGATTGGCCATCTGGCAATTCTGGCAAATGCCAGATGGGCCAAACCATTTTTTAGTTAGCTGGGCCAGTCGAAGTTGAAAAATATGTTTTTTATGTTTTTAATCTGTGTGCAATAATCAGCCCCCCTACAAAGACAAATGGGCCAGCCCAGCTTTCTGATTGGCTGAGGAGGAGGCTGAGATAATGGTCATTCAAATTCTCATTCAAAGTAAAACGAGACCTGCTTTCACTTGGTGTCAATCATTAGAGATGGATTGTGAAAAAACTAAAAGGTGGTGCCCAGAAAGTGAGATGAAGATGCTCCAAAATGTGCCAAATTAACAGATATTTTCAAAATGTTCTGGTTCTGCTGCTGCTGCTGTGTCATGGAGGACGAGGTAGTGAGAAAACGGGCACATATCTATTGTTAGACTACCATTGACAGTTCATATTTTATCTATATTGTATGAAATAGGCTAGTACGGTAACAGTAGGCTAATTAGGCAATGGGGGATTCAGGGGAGAACACATGACAGATGTGTGTATTTTATTATGTGGGGTTCATATTCTTTTAATATTTATTGTACTTTGTAATGATATTGGGTGTCACTGATGTTAATTTAGATACAAGCTTTATAAATCGGGATTCATCATTTTGAAACTGAAATGTCATTTAACTGCAACACCTGATTCATAGTCTTTTTGTAAATGCTTTTCATTTGCAAATTTGATTTAATTTAGACAATTGGAAGCTAATGCCCTTGTTTGCTTCTGTTCTCTATATGCAGTTTTACAGAGAGAGGTAACAGATAACTTTTGCACCTGGGATTGTGTATATCCCAGGTTCTTAGTTACTACAGCCTTGGGCTTCGTGTCTAGGTGTTACAGGCAGTGGACGTAATCTACATTGTTTGTCAGCAATGTAATCTCCCGCAATGGGTAACACACTACCATACTCATACACAACTGACAACTCCTTCCCAATGTAGACCACAAAATCAAATCAAAGCCTTCATCACATAACAGTTCTGACAGTTAATTATCATTTCTATTATATTTATCAGATCTGGATTTTAGACTTTATTTTAAGCATTTTCCAAAAAACTATAATTACAATGAAATTTAAAGCAACTGTTGAGGATAGTGCTGGATCATCTGACAAAGACCTAAAATGAGATGAAAACTGTTTGGGGGGGGAAAAAAAAAGCTTACAATTCCATGAGACATGATCAACCAAAACACAGGGCCCTTATAAAGTAAGAGCCACTGGTCATCTATTAGGCATTTACATCGTGATCTTCTTTGTCTAATATATGTGTTTATTCAATCACAACTAGGATGTTGCTAGGCCCAGCACAGGCAGTGTGGTCCCTTGGTCTTCTAATCCCAGTGATGCTAGGCTTGGCAGAGACAGAGAGGTGAGTGCAGTAGAGGTACAAAGAAAACAGAGGTGCACAGATGTGCAGCCGGGCCCTTATGATATTGGCTTTAGACATTATAGTAATTAACACTTAGAGTAGGGGGAACTTACATACAGGGACAGGCAGCAGAACAGGGAGGCAAGACAACAGAGGCGCACCTTTAGTGTAGAGTTGTACCTCCAGTTGTTGTGTTTGTCTAATAGTGCTGGTCAAAAACGAAAGACTAATTATCAATGGTCACATTCAAAGTTGAGGAACTTGTTGTATAGTCCCAGGTTTGTGACATTACACTCTGTGTGCAATTTTTGGTGGTGGTGTGTGGGGCGGGAGGAGGCCAATGGGGTGGGGGTAACTGATGGTTGTTTATGGTTTGGATATTGGGGGGCTGGTTGTGGTTAAAATGCCAGGGCTGAATTTTGGTCCCAGTCCACCCGAGGCTGTTGTAACAAGCAACTGGCTGCTCCACTCACCTCATGATGTCGAGCGATGCATTTGGCATACTCCAGAACATCTGGCACTTGGTACTCGGAGAGCTGACTGTGCAGTCTCTGGTTCTCAGCCTCCGCCTCGGCTCGCTCCTGCAAAGCACGGCAACATTAGGACATAATAGGAGTGGAGCATTAAAGAAGAATAAACAAGACAAAGCAGAGAAATAGTCTCATTAGCACAACTTTACCACAAATATTGTTTTGCCTGTTAGGATACAGGTATACCCAGTGCCTGTTGTGTGGAAACTCACCTTTTCTGCCTGCAGGCATTCACTGTCTAGCTTCACCAGCATTTCATTCTGTGCAGAGATCTCTCTGTCAAGTCGGTCTGATTCACACATAGCGTTCTGTAGCTGTTTCTAAGAGAACAGAGCACAACAGTAATAAGTTGAAGGTAAAAGAGAGGGGTCTTGCAGGAAACTCTTAAACTCCCTCTACATATTCTTCGACAAAAAAAAGGACATGAGCTACACACCTCACTGATGAGCCAAATTAAAAATATTTGTATCTCCCTGTAACTCTGTTCAGATTTCAGGAACCTTACTTAGCTCTTCAGATCCACCAACCAAGCCAGTGAGAACCAGACATTGAGGGCTCACCTTGTTAGACTTGAGGACCTGAAGCATGTTTCGATACTTTAGATTGAGAACCTGGAGTTCCTTGTCCTTCTCATGCAACTCCTCTTTTAATTTCCGTTTTTCTTTTTCTAACTTGTCCCTTTTGTGCGGAGCTTCATGCCTCTGTTCCTTCTGCCAGGAGGGGTAAACAGTAAAAAGACACTTGTTAAAGGCTGGCAAAATGCCGTACGTATGTATAGAAAACTTTGTATTTTCAAAATCATGGCTTTTACAAACTTTAGTCCATATATGTCTGCTCACTTAACATGTTTGCTTTTCCTAATGTTTTGTCCACTTGCAGCATCTCCTACCTCTTTTAGCTGCATTTCGAGGTTCTTCAGCCGCTCTCTCAGGGCTGCATTTTTCAGTTGCAGACTCTCTACAAGGGTCTCCTATGGGAGAGGCCGTGATCACAGTTTTCATCGCATTTTTAGGAGAAAGCATTAAACAGCATAAAGATACAACCGTTTTTAAGAACAAGCAGTTTAACCCTGCTGTGGTACCATGGGGTCTCTGTGACCCCACCCCAATGGTACTGTCAATGTAACTTTTTTCATGGTACCAGAGCAGGGTTAAACAAGGCCATTTGTAGGATGCTGATACAAGAAAAGCACAGAATGTGATTGTTTTCCCCTAAAAGGAAAGGTTGCAGATCTAATGGTCAAAAGAGAAGAGGACTCAATCTGATGAAATCAAAACAATATACTAAATTGCTATTCAACAGAGAAAAACAACAACAAACAAAACAGAAATAGCCAGCATGGTAAAAACAAACACACGTGGTCTCAGTGTTCACTCTCTTAGTCTAGTCACCTTGGCCCGAGTTCGGTCCTGAATGTAACGTGTGACCTTTTCCGCTACCATCATGTCTCCTTTCTTCGGTTTCACAAAGTCGCGTTCTTTCTTGATCTGAAGGAGACGGATATCTGCAGCTTCTATGATGGCCTGTGTGGGAAATGAAAAAAAGAAAAAAGTATCCAAAAATGCTAATTAAAGTTAACTTCTTCTCCCAAGCAGAAGTCTATGATATTGTGTAGAAGTCACCATGAGGTAGTTACATCAGCAGCTCCTACCTTGTAGTGATCAATTTCTGCCTCTGACTCCTCACGAGACCTCTGCATGTCCTTCTCCATCTCCGCCAGCTCCAGCTGAGCTATGTAACATTTCTGGTCCATAGTCAGCCTCTTCGGGGGCTGTGTTAGTAATTTTTGGGTTAGTACACTTCCGAGACAGTAGGAAAGATTATTATGAAGGAACACATTATATATTGAGTTCTGAGCCAATGATGACTGCTATATTCAATTCATTGTCTTTTCTCAGAAGTGTTTACAATTACATGTGTCAAAAACAGTGTCATTTGCCTTGACAGTAGGTAAGTACTCCAGACCCGGCTCCATACCCATACCTGAGACACTTCTGTCTGGGACACACCAAGAGAGGGCTTTGTGGGGGGCCAGTGGCTCCAGGTCCTTCGGGTCAAGGCGGCTCAAAAACCTCTCGAACAACTCATTCTCTGCCTTCATAGCAGAGAATAATAATGATCTGTGGTGGAACTGACTGTGATGCGGGGGGCATCAGTTAAAATCTTGCCTAGGGCACCAAATTAGTCAGGGCCGGCCCTGTGCGCAGCAACTGACGTTATGCACTCATAGCGAAATCTGTGAGGCCAACAACATCCAGCTGGATAGTGAATATGGGGCGAAAAGAGCAGGAGAGACGGAAGAGAAAGCAGGCAGCAGCGTCATTGTCGCAGAATATTGAACACATGTTCAAAAATACTGCCAAACAGGGTAAGGTTGTTATATTTACTAGTTGAGATAGCTAACGCTAAGTACGTGCTAGCTAACAGTCGTGAACCCCACAGGAGCAGAAGGAAGCTAATGTTTTCACTTGTGTGTGTCTGTGTTTGTCAGGATTACGCAGAAACTACAAGACCGATTTTCACAAAACTCAGTGGAGGGGTGTAGCATGGGTCAAGGAAGAACACAGTCAATTCTGACCATTATCCATCCAGTGGAACTAGCTAGCTACAGTGACCAATTCGGAAGGTTTTTACCCTGAATATGTGTGATGTGTGTTCCTCTGTGTCGGCTCTCCATTCACGTGTGTGTGTGTGTGTGTGTATGTTTGGACTGAAAAAGGTGGAACATTATCTTGGAAAGCAATTTGACAACATTGTAGTAAATATTTTTCAGTGCATCAAAAAGCGTGCTCGTTAAGATACCAACAGACAAGCTAATCCAGCACAAATTATTGCATAAAAAGTCACCAAAATGAAGTTTTTGAACCTCATAATTAAATACAAAATGAGGGGAAAAACTGCAAAAGGTCCACTTTTTGAAAAAAGAACCCCCCCTTCCACTAGGCTGGCTACGGGCCTGCAACTCCTGTTTTTGCTTGTTGCAGGATTTGAGTGAGAGGTGTTGTGCAGGAGTGAAGGAAATTATGAAAAATGTAAATGAAGAAAAGAAACAAGACTAAGGAGATATCTAAATCAAAAGAATATACTTTAGCTGGTAGTTTTATAGAGAAATAAGGTATTGTAAAGCTATATTGAATATAATGAATATGCTCAAACAACTGCTTCTTTAAAAATATTGTGTTTGACTTGAAAATAGACAATAAAACAATCTCAAGATGAGGTGTAAAAGTTTATTATAGGGGTTGTTTTCAGAGGTCCGTTTGCTCCATCTCTCCGAAGTTGGCTTCATATCGGAGAACCTCCTCAAAGGTCATGTCCAACCACTCCTGGTTGTCTGTAGGGGACTCAATAAACCTCCAGGTCACCCGTTCCTCTGAGTTGTATTCCTCCAGGTCCTCGTCATCCTCCTCCAGAATAGACGAGAGCTCAGGCGCGCACTGAACCCAGAAATCCTGTCGGTGACTGAGGACCACAGGGCGATGCTGGGAACCATGGGAGTGACAGAGTCAAGACACTGACAAGGGGAGCCACAACAGAAGAGTTGCTATATTTTAGATGATGTTAAATGGGTTCACTTACAGTAATGAGCAGCTGCTGCAGTGTAGTGCAGTCAGTTAGATCAGAGGGAGGGAGTCTCTGGTCGCTGCTGTGCCGTCTCGCCCGCAGGGGTGTTTTCCACTAGCTTGGTCAGCTGAGGTCTGTCCTGGATTTGTAGAGAAATGTGACATGAGAAATAAACAATGTCTGAAGCTACCTGTGCTCTCTATGTAACGCCTTTGTAATATTTCTATTAGATAATATTAACAACATAATCTATACTCTAAATGAAACCTGGTTACATTGTACAGGAGTGCCCTATAACTTATAATTATCCTAAGAGATTTAATGTGCTCATTGACTAATGGTCCTGGTGTCGTCCCCATGGTTGTCCAGGGCGTCCCTGAAGGTCAAACTGTCCGACGAGGACTCCTGGTCAGGGGGACAGGTTTGCGACTGGCCCGGCTCTTCACTTCCATCCTCGCTATCGGCAGTACTGTTTCCTGGAATTACAAATGTTATCATCTTAAAACCATCATCTTACATTAACATACAAATAAATAATCTTATTGTGAAATTATAGGTTATTAAGAATATATATGTATGTATTTATGTATGTATGTATGTATGTATGTATGGACACATTTATATATAGAGAGAATTGCTCACTGGTGAAGGAGGAGTCACTTGTCTGGACTGAAACACCAGCACAGCAAAGGAGGATCATCTGGAAGACCAGGAGGCATGCTGACACCCTCTTCTTCTTCTTTTCCTTCTTCCTGAAGCCTGCCTCAGGTGTGACCACAGCCTTGCCAAAACTTGGCTGGGTGTCCTTTGCTGGCCCCTTCTCCTCCTGAGCTGTCGGGGCATGTGGCTTCAATTGGCCACTGTGATTTTGATCCATTGCCAGAGAACTGGCTGTAGACAACTTGTTATATATAAAAACAGCAGCAATGTGTTCTACTGTGTATTGATTTAAAACAGCCAAACAATAAAACTACAGTCAGACAGCAACACCTTTTATACAATTTGGTGAACATCAGCATAATAGAATAGTGGGCTCCATAGGCATGTCCTAATTTTTTATATTGTGTGACGTCGCCTTATTAAATATGCCTACGTCATATACGGAAGGAAGTGAAAATCTATTTCACCCTCTAGCTTAAGATGTTAATATTGTAACGATTACGAAAACGTTTCAATATATTTAATGTATTTATTTAATCTCTCTCTCTCACACTATGTGTTCATTATTATTTTGTTAAATACATCCTAGTAAATCTGACTGGCTGATTTAAAAGCTCATAAGAAGTTAATCTTAAATACATATATATACACTCACCCAAAGGATTATTAGGAACACCATACTAATACTGTGTTTGACCCCCTTTCGCCTTCAGAACTGCCTTAATTCTACGTGGCATTGATTCAACAAGGTGCTGAAAGCATTCTTTAGAAATGTTGGCCCATATTGATAGGATAGCATCTTGCAGTTGATGGAGATTTGTGGGATGCACATCCAGGGCACGAAGCTCCCGTTCCACCACATCCCAAAGATGCTCTATTGGGTTGAGATCTGGTGACTGTGGGGGCCAGTTTAGTACAGTGAACTCATTGTCATGTTCAAGAAACCAATTTGAAATGATTCGACCTTTGTGACATGGTGCATTATCCTGCATCAGAGGATGGGTACATGGTGGTCATAAAGGGATGGACATGGTCAGAAACAATGCTCAGGTAGGCCGTGGCATTTAAACGATGCCCAATTGGCACTAAGGGGCCTAAAGTGTGCCAAGAAAACATCCCCCACACCATTACACCACCACCACCAGCCTGCACAGTGGTAACAAGGCATGATGGATCCATGTTCTCATTCTGTTTACGCCAAATTCTGACTCTACCATCTGAATGTCTCAACAGATATTGAGACTCATCAGACCAGGCAACATTTTTCCAGTCTTCAACTGTCCAATTTTGGTGAGCTTGTGCAAATTGTAGCCTCTTTTTCCTATTTGTAGTGGAGATGAGTGGTACCCGGTGGGGTCTTCTGCTGTTGTAGCCCATCCGCCTCAAGGTTGTACGTGTTGTGGCTTCACAAATGCTTTGCTGCATACCTCGGTTGTAACGAGTGGTTATTTCAGTCAAAGTTGCTCTTCTATCAGCTTGAATCAGTCGGCCCATTCTCCTCTGACCTCTAGCATCAACAAGGCATTTTCACCCACAGGACTGCCGCATACTGGATGTTTTTCCCTTTTCACACCATTCTTTGTAAACCCTAGAAATGGTTGTGCGTGAAAATCCCAGTAACTGAGCAGATTGTGAAATACTCAGACCGGCCCGTCTGGCACCAACAACCATGCCACGCTCAAAATTGCTTAAATCACCTTTCTTTCCCATTCAGACATTCAGTTTGGAGTTCAGGAGATTGTCTTGACCAGGACCACACCCCTAAATGCATTGAAGCAACTGCCATGTGATTGGTTGGTTAGATAATTGCATTAATGAGAAATTGAACAGGTGTTCCTAATAAACCTTTAGGTGAGTGTATACGTCACCATCATCAGGGTGTTAAGTTAATTAATGAAATAATACTAAAGTAACATAAGAAATCATGAATAAGTATATTTTTAAAAAAACAGCAGATTTGTACTTTGTCTAGTTAATCTATAGTCTCAGTATCTCAAGGTGAGAGACCTAGGTAGTTGAGAAGGAGCAGCATTCATACAGGCAACAGTGAAAGATTAGCACATAGAGGGACAGAGAGTGATACACCTCAAGAGGAGTTTAAGTGGCAGTGCAAGGCCTAGGGTCTGAACTAAGACCTCTTTATTTACTTCCCTGTTTCAAGAGCAAACTTTAGTCATTTGCACTCTCTTTTTAACTGTCTGCAATATGTTGTAAAGGTGGTTTAGGCGATTATATTCAGATAATATTCATATATTAAGTTAACGGCTGAGGGATTTTCTATACAGAGGTTTGATGTAGCACAACTTCCTAGCACATTTGTATGCTATTAAACATTTCAAACTAAAATATGTCCTTTTCATCTTGTGTCTCTGCAACATCCTCAGCACACGGCCATCTCAGCG
This sequence comes from Amia ocellicauda, assembly GCF_036373705.1. NCBI lineage: Eukaryota > Metazoa > Chordata > Actinopteri > Amiiformes > Amiidae > Amia > Amia ocellicauda. Next base: position 39,975,906 of record NC_089858.1, read on the forward strand.
CATGGACCCATCTCTTCACTTTGATCAGGGTCTGCCACTTCAGCTGGGTACACTTTACTGTTCAAAGTAAATAAACAGGGTAAATAGACAAAAGTGAAGGACAGCAACCTGTTTTCAGTTTGACAGGTCCAGGTGTTTTAATTAGATCAATGTATTTTTTTGGTTCCGAACTATCCAGCATTTTGTGAATCTGAATCTGATAACTCTTTGTTGAAAGCAGAATGAAGTCCATCTTAGATGGGTGACAAAAATGTAAATAGAGACACAGAGCAGAGCAGAGAAAAGGGGTCGGCCTCTGGGGAGCTGAAAAAAGTGGGACGCCTCTGCTCAGACCATGCTAGGAAGCTGTCCCCCAAAGGTAGACCACAGCCCCCTCTCTAAGCTGAGCTTTTTTAGCTGCATATCCAATCAAACCACTTCACAATGTAATGCTTGCTTAACAGCAGACAGAAAAGTGAAATGTAACAAAACCATAGAAACACACAGGATCTGGCTACTTATTTATGTATTTATTTTATTTGTATGACAGTGCAGCATTAAGGCAGATCAAGATGCCTTGTAATTGCTTTTAGTTTATCATTATTATTATTATTATTATTATTGTAATTGTTTTCATGTCTATGGTTTTGTTTTGTAAATAGTATAATTACTTTACAGGATTAGTAAATAAGGTATGGATACAAGAAAAAGTGTGATTTAAAAGATTCATTACACTATTATTTGTTTCAAACCCATGGTAGGGGTGCCTACATTGACCAACTAACTGCCTGATTAGAAAGAAATGTTTGGGGCCTTAAAGACAAATTAAGCTTTCTAAATGTCGACACTAAAAATAACTAATTTGATAATTAATCTAAAAGCTGATAAAAAATAATTTACTAAGATCTTGAACAAATTATTAATTTTAAGAATAAGTAGCATCTAAATGCTTACCTTGAAACCATGTGACACAGTTAAGGAACTTGCTTTGCTATTAATCCTGGTTGAACCCAATTCTATAGACCATACAGCACTGAAGAACATTATTCAAAATACGACACTCGCCACTGTCTGTAATGTTATAAAAGTGGTTGACAGGATTTCTCAGGTTTTAAAGAGAATGAGCCATAGTTACACCTCAGTATACAAGCTATAATGAGAAACTTACTGTCCCCCCTTAAATTTAAAGTAAGTCTCAAATAAGTGTAGCTGAATTCAAGAGTGAGTGGTTTGCTCTTCCAGTTTGAGAGGTTAAAATCCTTTGTCTAGTCTCAAGAAGCAGTGGATCATTGGTATTAGTTGTTTGACTATATGTTTAATTACAACTTACTGATTTGTTGTTTTGCACAGCTCATGCATTTTATACCATATGTCTGCACGTTTTATTCTGGAGGGCATTTGTGCTATGGCCCACCAGTAAAATACATGCTAACGTTTTAACAATGATAAAGAAAGGGTATGTATCATGTATCGCTTTATTCAAACTTAATCAAGGGTGTTACTATGAATAACTTCGATGAATACATAAAGTGGCCATATATCTCTGTTTTTCTAGTCCATAGTGCCGCCGGTGTGCCATGGACATGCAATGCACAACTGTCTATGGAAATGTCCTGCATTGCATGACCTGTATCTGAGCACAACTTTCTTCTTTTCTTCCAGCAACACCCCACTCTGAGGGGCCAACGAGGCACCTCACCTCCCACCATGGAAGTTTGATGAGGCACAAGCCTCCTCTGAGGCACCCCATCACGGAGTTGGAAGGTGGTTTATTAGGTGATGTATGGCATTATAAATTACTAAATTGAAGACCTAAAATGGGAATATAGGAGACATTTTGTTTTTATTCCCTATGTCATACCTATACCTAATTTACTAATTTGTGTTACCAACTGATTTAGGAACTAAAAAGTCACAAACCTGAATCCTGAAAACCAGTCAGCTATGGGGGTATTGACTGATAAACCCTGCAGAGGGCAGAGCAGGTAGCCTTTAAGCTGTATCACAGGCCAAGGCCCAGTGCGGTAGGGGAGCTTTTTGTTTTTTTTATTTACTATATACATAATTTAATACACTGTTAAAATCTAAATACATAAAAATACAAACAGTAGGGTGAAATAGAGAAGTGTCAGACAGGAATGTATCGCTATATTTAGAATTGTGCTATAACCTGGATTACAGTGTTGAATAGATAAAAATAAATCAACGAAACCAACAAACAAATACACTGTAGGGTGTTATTAGGTTTTCAGATTTCAGAACCTGTTTATGGGTTCAAAACAATAAATGTGCCTAAGCTAGATCTCTCTGTGGATTTCTCAATATAAACATGTTCATTGGAATATGTAAACACGTTTTAAGTTGTTTTAAGATATACATAGTCTGCCTGTAGGTGAAAAAACGAAATACATGTTTGTTTGTATAGGTGTGTAAAGCCAGATCCCTGTAAAATAATAACCTACAAACTACTAATTGCATTTAGACACAATGCCTGTAAGGTTTGTAATTTCATCAAGATTCACCATAAGAACATAAGAATAACTAAGTGATCCAAGGATCCTATCCAGTCCGATTTTAAATGTTCCCAAAGTTTCAGCTTCAACCACATCGCTGGGGAGTTATTTCCAGATTGTCACGACTCTCTGTGTGAAGAAGTGTCTCCTGTTTTCCATCTTGAATGCCTTGAAGCACAATTTCTATTTTTGTTCCCGGGTGCGTGTGTCACTGCTGATCTGGAAAAGCTCCTCTGGTTTGATGTGGTCGATGCCTTTCATGATTTTGAAGACTTGGATCAAGTCCCCACGTAGTCTCCTCTGTTCCAGGGTGAAAAGGTTCAGTTCAGTCACTCAAACCTACTTGACCAATGGAGACCCATGATCCATGTATCCCTGTAAATCCCGCCCTCACGACAAAACAGTGTCAAAACTCGTAAACGAAAAAAAAAAAATTGAAAGCAAAGAAACTGGCAGCGGAAGCTAAGATTGCAGCATCGCACCCACAGACAGGGACTCCAGGCGAGCGCGTCAGTGAAATGGACTCAATCAGTTAGAGTTTTTCTCAACTTTTTTTTTGTTTACAATATTTTTTATTTTGAATTAGTTACTTATGGCACTAATTTGAGCCCATAGGGATTCCTTTAAAAAATACCTTTGACACCGTAATGAATGGATCATTTGTATTAAAAGCCTCTATTCTTGGATTACCATTAACATATAGTTAGCGATAAGGGCTTGCAAATAAAATTAAAATATCCACTTCTTCATGTGATTGATCACATAAAAACTAGATTCTGTGTCACCACAGGTACGGGGTACTTAGGGGCGACATGGTCACGACCACGCCACCTCTTTTGTTTAATGAGAGAGGACCTCGTATACCCCAGTCAATTCTCTCGACTGGACCCCAGAATACCACCACACAGAAAGCAAGTTTGCAAAAAGTAATAACAATTTATTTTATTTAGCTAGGACAGGGCATGAAGACTGCACTAGTGTACATTAATTGGAAATTTATGTTTAAATCTAAAACCTGTAATAAAATCAATAATAGCAGCAACCAAGGTTTACAGTCTCCCATCCACAGGAAAGTGCAGTTTCGCAGGCAAAATCCCCATTCTCCTCAGAGGATATAACCAAGTCTGTTCGGTAGTGCCGGGACCCATCGACCAACTGGGACCTCAGCAACTGCAGGTAAGAGCAAATACTATCAAGTCTCAAATTGCACGGACTCAAATGCAATTATTCCATAATCCTCCTATTTCACACGCACACGTCGGGACCACCAGGATAGCAGGCAAGCCGGGACAGGTAAGTCTCTACAACCCCAACACAGGCACCCGATTTCAATAGGTGAACAGACATCTAACACCCTGACAAAAGTCTCAATAAAGAAAGTTCAATTCCTGCTTTGTGTGAATTCTTTCTTTTAACTATTCCCCTTCCTCACGAAATAAAGCACAGTACTTAATGCTCCGTGAAGTTTCTCTCCCATAGTGCAATGTCCGCCGCTTCCCCAACTTCCTTTATAATCCATTTCTGAGGAGATCTTCGGCGCTCACCGCTGTCCCTATCTTTCACTCTCTCGGCCGTGTTCCTCCCTCCTGCACTGCACCTTAGTTGGGTTGCACCCAAGAGGGAGGGGTTTCTAAGCACTGCCATAGGAACCTGACCGAAACGTCACTCTATCAAAGCTGCCATTGGCCCCTGCGCTCGTCACTCAGAACAGGTCCCTTCCCACATCCTGTTCTATAAAACGAGACGTCAGCGCAGGTTCGTCCTCTATTGTCACTTCGCCCGGACCGAGAATGTGAGCTCTCTGTGTCTTGTTTGTGCATTAGACGGTATTATTATTGTTTACAATAATTATAATTGCTGTTCGTTTGGCTGACTTCACAGCTGTGCTGTCACCACCGTTTACCTGTTGTGTCTATTTGTACTATTAGTTATTATTTATAGCTAATCCGACTCTATTCCGTCCGCGCTCCAGGGCTCCAGTGCGCTTTTGGTTTTAGTTTCGGCTACAAATAGCACACTTTAAAAATAATAGTCATGTTTATATAGTGCCTTAAATATTCCGACTGCTTGCTGTGTTGGTTTTTTGTCCACAGGACTTTTTCCTCCACAGCAGGAGCACTAGCTTACTTTCAATTCCCCATTGCACAGGCGCACAGGAAGTTTCTCTGATTCGCCTTCGAGGGCTGAGCATTCGAGTTTGCTGTTCTCCCCTTCGGGCCTCGCCGCTTACATTTGCCTGGTTCTACAGGTTGGATGTGATGGGACCGGTCCCTTCCATTGGGAACCCTGTGTTGGCTGCAGTCGAGCCTCAGTAATCTACGGGCTCTGGCTCCTGACTTTCCTCGGTCTAGGGAGCTAGTGAACCGTGTCTTTCCCTTCCACTATGCCTTCCAGTTGAGCACCCGCTGCCTCCTCCCTTGCGACAATTTTGTTATACAGTAACCCCTCCCCCTTGGGCAGTGCTTCCAACTTGAAAGATAATGATAGGTTGCGTATGCAACCTCGGTTGTCTGAAAAAGGAAGCACTGCCCAAGGTTGCAAGGTCGCACGGGAGTCCAAGCTCCCGGCAAAAGAGGACGAACCTGCGCTGACGTCACGTTTTATAGAACAGGATGTGGGAAGGGACCTGTTCTGAGTGACGAGCGCAGGGGCCAAAGGCAGGTTTGATAGCTGACATTTCGATCAGGTTCCTAAAGAAATGTGCAGAAACCCCTCCACCTTGGGCAGTGCTTCCTTTTTCAGATAACCGGGGTTGCATACACAACCTATCGTTTTAAACAGTTTAATAGTTTTAAGATAGTGTAAACAGGGGAAAGCTACAAACCATGCCATTTCAATTATTTTGATAGAATTTAAAAGACATTGGGATATTTAATTTAAATCCAAGCTGAATATTTAATGTTTGCATGTATTTATAACAAAAAGGAATACATTTCATCACGGCACATTGTATTGCAGTCCGATGCAGTCCTTTCTCCAGCAGGATTTTCGCGATCTTTTAAAACACTTTTAAATGTTTTTCTGCTCCAAGCAATTAATCCTGTGTGGCACTTTCCCACCTTACATTAATAACTGCTCCAGATTAATCGTTTTCCCAAAGGTAAACACACATATTCCTTTTTTGGAAAACTTTCTTTCTCTTGCATCAAGAGCGCGCGCCTGTCACGGTCTCTCAGGGGAGGACCGCAGAGCTTAGGGAGTTAGGACCCAGGTTCAGTTCACATGGAGTTGGCAGACAAGACAAAGGGGCTAGGCAAGGACGTGGTCGAGGTAACAAGCAATGGTCGTAGGATCAGGCAGACAGACTAGCAGAGGCGAGACGGAATCGTAAACTGAAAGACAGGCAATGGTAATCGAGGAGACAAGGAGCGAGGAGACAAGGAGTGAGGAGACCGCTTGGAATCGTAGCAAATGCTGACGAGACTTCGCCCGGAGTGAGGGCAGTGAGGGGTTTAAGACAGGGAGCAGGAACTGGGAAGAAAGGTGCAGAGCCAATGAAAACAGGAAGAGTGAACAGGTGCACATGGGAGACCGGAAAGGTTAATAGGCGATTGACAGGTGAGAAAAGAACAATGAGGGGAAAGGAAAGACAGGGAGATAGCGGCCTCTAGTGGAGAGAGAGGGTGTGTACTGGGGAACCGTGACAGCGCCATTACTGTAGTTACCAAATGCAGTGGCGTTACATCAGGTACATCACAGTATGTGCCCCGGACCAGTTTGGGACTCAGACAGAAACTGTGCCTCCTAAAACTACTTCTGGCACAGGTGGAGGTGCAGCGGAGCCCTGTTGGAAACACCCTGGCCTGGCACGGCCACGCTGAGGTGCAGCTAAATGTGGCTAGTGGATATGGGGCATAAGTTAATATTCAGTTGTGTGCTGACACCTGGCAGATGGCCACCGGAGTACTTCCACCCTGCAAGGGAAGGGAAAGAGGGAACAAGTTTGCTAATTGGGACACAGCCATTGTGGCCAGAGTCTCTATTTATTCTCTGTAATATATTCGGACAACTTAGATTTCCTCAGCGGGCACACGGAGGGTTATAACACAGACGTCAGTACAGTAAAGGTTTCTATCACACTTCCTGCAGTAGTGACTCTCGCATCTGTCGCTATTATCACAAGACAACACAAACAACGCACTTCCCTTCCGTGCGCCTCTTGACTCAGGCTCTGTTTCAGATACATGCAATAAAGACAAACACAGGTTGTAGCGCAACAGTAGCCATGTTGTATTGGAGCAGCACTTCCTAACATCAACATATGAACAACCCGCTCAAAGTACAGTTCCTCTAACTAACATATCATATAGAGTGCCACCTAGTGGCACAACATATCTAACTCCCATAACAGGCACGTCTCCCGGCTGGACGTGCTGCTCAGTCTCTGTGCTTTCACAGTCTTGCGGTTCCCTCGGCGTCTCTCTCCCAGCAGCTCCCTGCGCCCGGCTGACTCACAGTCCTGCTCTCTCGTCCGTGTCTCGGTGGTAATGAAGCTGTGCCCTCTCTGCCCCACATGCCCCATTTAAAGGGAAAACAATTAGCACTAGTTAGCAGTGGAAACAGGTAATTGCTAGTACAGCGCAGGTGACATACCTCATTGTCCACGTGAATGTCCTTTGGTTTAGAAGCTCATAATAACAACCAAAAAAAACGTGCTCACACAACAACCATATTAAATGAGTGAAATATAAAGAAAATAAACCAAACAAAAGAACTCATGATAACACAAACCAACATAAAGAGATAATTAGTGACAAATCAAATAATTAGTGATAATAACTTAAACTCATAATAATTGATATAAATGAGCCTCCATCACGTCTGTGATGCCACCAACAAAGTGGGCCAAGTATGGCAAAAAGTACAACGAAGACTGGGAACAGGAACAAGAACTTAAAGACTGGATAGGTCAAGTGGTCGGTGATCAAAGTAAAGCTATGTGCAGGTACTGTAAAGCGGAGATTTGCGCTCACCATGCAGACCTCCTGCAACATGCAAGTACAGACAAACATAAGAGAAATGCCAAGCCATTTTCCTCAGCAGGTTTATCAGACATCGGTTTTACTGTGTCAAAACTTTCGACTACCATTCAAAAGGCTGAGCTTCAGCTAGCTAGCTATATTACTTGCCACACAGCAGTTAGTTCAGTGGATCACTTGGGTGAATTGGTAAGTTCAACCTTTGAAAAGGACTTGAAAATCCATCGTACAAAATGTACAGCACTTATCAACAACGTCATTGGCCCCTGCATGTTCAAAGACTTGTATAAAGATATCGGAGAGTCTCAGTATTCGCTGGTAATCGATGAGAGCACAGATGTCGCTGCGACAAAGCAGCTGTGCGCAGTAGTACACTACTTCAGTGTCTGATTAAACAAAATAGTTTCAACATTTTTGGGCTTAGTGGATATGCAGGGAGAAACAGCAGAAGCAATCGCAACAACACTGACACAGTTTCTCGACCGCATCGGTCTTGATATCAAAAAGTGTGTAGGGATCGGAACCGATGGCTGTAGTGCCATGGTTGGAAGGAAAAACTCGGTTTATACTCACCTTCTCAAAAAGAACGAGAAACTACAACTGCTTAAGTGCGTGTGTCATTGCATTCAACTTTGTGCCAGCAAAGCCGTTGAAACACTGCCTCGGATTCTCGATTTTCTAATTTCACACTCACACAACTGGTTTTCTCACAGTGCACTGAGGCACAGAGAATAAAGCCCTGCACGGGCCTCAAATCTAGGCCCTAGCCCGGCCCTGGCCCGAGACGCTCAGGCCCGAGACGCTCAGGCCCCAGCCCGATCCTTGTCGGACAGCTGTTCACAATCTCATCCCGAGTCCGACTGGAGCCCGTGTTTTCTTTCTTTCTTTTTTTTTTTCACCATTACACAGCCTATAGTACTGTTGCAGCCATTAAAATAGTTCAGTTTTGTTTTTAATGGCAAAGTAGTTTTATTTATTTTCGTTTCTTTATTAAGTTAATTTAGAAAAATGTTCGGAGCATTTTTTGTTTGTTAAAGTTTTTGTTTTTTAAAGTGACGACCAAGCGGCCAGTGGCCGACAGTGAGTTGATCACGTTTGATCAGTTTAGCTTCTCAAATCAAGACTTGACTTGCCTACAATAAAATTGATAGATATAAAACACTTCAAGCATATCACACAATGTTAGTTTAAATGTTTATTATCACCACCACAGTAAAAAGGCATTTTTGACAAGCTGACCAGGCTGCACTGACACTGAACACCATGCGAGCCAGTCTGCGCAGGCGCGGTAGCATGCGCTCCAGGGGAAGCCTGTGTGCGTGTGTGTGCATGAGCAGACTGTCATGCGTGTCAGTGTGATAGGTTATAAAACGTCTTTCTATGTTTGTTTTACCATCATCAACTTCTCATAGTTTCTTTAATGAATTAATGTCTAAAATATAAAAAGGAGGAGGAGCCTAAAACAGGCCCGATGCCCGGCCCGCGTGTGAACTATGACGTTAAAATTAGCCCGAAGCCTGTCCCGAAGGGTGTAAATAAGTCAGGGCTCAAACTCTGCTCTGAAGTTTTCCCAGTTTGTATTTAATTATTATGTAGAGCTCTAGCAGAGAATATGCCAACATTTACCAATGAATCAATCCCTGTGAAACGCCACTATTGCTAGTGCAGCTTTCAGGTACTAGATGGCTCTCCATATATGACTGCTGTGTGCATGTACTAGGACAGTGGGACGAGCTTAAGTTATATTTCCAGCTGTGCAAAGATGCAAAACGATGCTATGATGCAGAAGTGCTCTATCAGATGTACTGTGATCCTGTGAACAAACTTTACCTGGAGTTTCTCATGCCCATCTTACATGAGTTTTCTAGAATTAACAAGTTGTTCCAGCTCGAAACTGGCAATGCATTCAAAATACTGGACGGCCTACAGTCATTTTTTCGTTCACTTATCTCAAGAGTAATCACACCCAGCGCCATTCCTCCATCCGATTCCAAACTCCTTGCTGTCAATTTGAATTTTGGGATGCAGTTTGCGATTTTTCTTGGAGAAGCAAAGCTTGACAGCACTGTTGAAACAAACATGAAGAATAGATATAGGGACTTTCTTCTGGAAGCAGCAAAGCAGGTGCAGAATAGGCTCCCAGCAAATATCAATACTTTCAGCCCATCTGTGATTCTATCACAGAACAAACCACAGTTAGTCACAGTATCCATGCTGATAATGTATACAGGTGATCTTGGGGCCCTGGATGCACATTATCAGGGAATCCACTTCGAGGAGTGGAAAACAAAGGATGACTGTCAAGCAGAACAGTTCTGGGTAGAAGTTCTGAACTTCGAGGACAGCAGTGGGGAGCTGTGGTTTAAAGATCTGGCCCTGTCTCTTCTTGCAATGCCCCTTAGCAATGCCAACGTTGAAAGGGTTTTTTCACAAATGAACCATGTGAAATCCAAACTGCAGAACAGAATGGGCCAGAAGACACTCAGTAGCATAGTGTGCGTTCGATATGGCCATAAGAAGACTGGGGATTTGCGGCAAGCACTTTGTCAGAAGCCAGGAGATGTTGATGTCTTCAATGTTTGAATGTACAGAGATGGAGAAGAGACAGGGGAGATGATGGATGGTGCAACAGAGGAGAGGGATGACCTTCTTGTATAAGGTGAACAATTGAATGTTTTAATTTAATTTAACATATGAATCTATTATTAAAGGTTATAACTAAAAATAAGCATAACATACTCATATATACTGTTCTAATTGTATATAGTTCTAATGTGTTTTATTATACATATGTGGCTGTTACAGGCAGCTCCCCCTTAGTGCTCCTGTCCTTTTCTCCTTTTCCATCTCTCCAATCCTATTCTGCTCGCAGGTGATCAGAGATGAGTGGATAGTGCCTGCCCTGCCTATAAGCTTTGTTGCCGTTTGATGATTGTTTGTCAAATAAATACATTTTTGCTTTTGAAACTCAGAGTGGTTTCATTTTGATTTGTTGCAGACTCATTTATTGAGCCTGTTGACATTGAGGCCATAACAGGCTATAATAATATTGGGCTTGTTCTTCTTTTAAATATTGGGCTTGTTTATGAAGCTGCGGTTGCTTATTTGTCTCGCAAGAGTTGGTAACACTAACAACCGGCACCATGGTGTACAGTTAGATAGAAAGGTGTGAACTGGACTCTCCATCGATGCTAAGTGGACCGCAGCTGGTTCAGCATGTAGAGGAACTCAGGTAAACACTTTGCTAGCTTATATTATATACTCTTGTGTTTTTAACTGAAATTAAAATAAGAATGCGATTTGTTTTGGGACAACGCATTACTCCATAACATCTGAAATCCCACTTTAAAAAAGGAATATATTATTGCCACAAAGCTATGGAGAATATTCTTTCACGTAAAGTTTTGTGAATACATCAGTTGCTTCTATCTTGAGTTAGTGGAGTACATTTTGAATGGTCAAAAAGCTTAAATAAATGGTTGTGCAAGTGATACTGTCTCCATCAAAAAATCTATGAATGCAGAATCGGGGCTAATACTTAGAGAAAAGATTATTTATGAATTGAAAAACAAAAACAATGTAATTTACGATTTCTGTACCAGGAACTTCACAACAGTAACATGATACCAGTAATACACCTTCAGTAAACCAAGCCAATCTTCTGAAGAAAGAAATAGGCTGTATTGTCAGCCTGGTTCTACTCCAAAAATAGTAGGATGGTAAGTACTGCCACTTTGAATTACAATAATATTGAAATAACAATATGCGATTCTTATTTGTCTGTTAGTTTTGTTGTGCTCATGATGTATTTATGCGCAGTCTTATTCTTTAAAGTGAAAATATGTATGACTATTTAATACCATTGTGACAGGCTGCTGCTGACGTCCGCTGATGAGGTGCTCATGTGCCGCAGCTGTGTTGTCCGCTCCCTCGCTAACAGGCTGTGGACTCACGGCTGCAGGCAATGAGCACCGAGGCGATTGTGACATCAGCGGCAGCTGTGCCTTCCCTATTTAATCCCTCCCCTCCCCCGACGGGGCAGCTAACTGCCGAGACGGAGGACTGACACTCCGAACCCTGACTGCCCAGAGCCCACTGTTTTGCGTGGACATTTTGTTTTGGTTTGGTTGTTTTACCCCCTTGTGTGTTCTCCTTGTTTTCCCCTGCACTATAATAAAGCCCGGACACCACTGGAACCCGAGACTCTCTCCCTCCTTGTGTCCGGCTTTTACAACCATACTATGGCTTTTAGCAAGATATACATAAGAAAAACACATTTGAAGGAGCAGTGTATTTGGGTCAGTTTTCTCCAAACTCTCCCATTATTCTGGTAGCTGATAGCTGCTCTGCAGTGACTGTTCTCTGGTGACTTTGCGCTGTGGCCTTTTGTCTTTCTGTCAGTCGCTTCAATGCTGCTAAGAAGGCAGAGAATAAGATGGTACTGGAACACGATGGATGCACTGCAAGCAACACCGGGATTTGGGCAGATAATGTCTCGTGACAAGTTTCTTTTTTGTCTTGCTAACCTGCACTTCAACAACAATAGGCAGCAAAAGAAAAAAGGCAAATCCTGTACTAACAAAATACTACGTCCTGAATGAATTTATTGCAATTGATGAAAGCCTGGTTGGTCTGAAAAGCCGAACGTCCCTAATGCAGTATATTCCAAACAAAAAACATCACCGATTCGGACTAAAGATGTGGGTGCTTGCGGACAGTAGTAACGGGTATGTCTACACATTGAAAGTGCACACAGGAGCTGCAAATGATACCGAGAGGAGTGAATTTGGCCAGCCCCATGATGTTGTGATGTCTCTCATGGATGGTCTGTGGGAGAAGGGGCATACTCTGATCACAGATAACTTCTACACATCCGTACCACTCGCTTCAGTTCTGACATACCAACACGAAACCCAGCTTGTAGGTACACTGTGGGGAAACAGAAAATAACTGCCTGCTGTTCCAAAATGCAAAGTTGGTTACATCGATGAACATTTTAGGGCATTTATTTTGGACCACTCTGGGAAAATGACCCTGCTACAGCATACTGAATTTGGTGACAAATATCCCTTGACAGCATATTTCAGGGAAGTGTTAGATGAAAAGACTCAGACTCTTAAATATCCAACACTTTCATTCAGGTTATTGATTTTTCTATTTTTATCCAGATGGATTTGATTGCCTTGAAAGTTATTATAGAACACCGGAGTGAGAAGCTTACACTTTCCTCAGGAATTCCTAAGACTATGAAGGAGACATTTGGACTCATTGAGGATTTTACCCTGCATTATTTGGTGATTATTTCATACTCCATTCTACCAACCAGATTAAACACAGGGGTACAATCAAAGTGGAGTAGTGGTTAGGGCTCTGGGTTAGGGTAACTGGTAGGTTGTGGGCTCAAATCCCAGGTGGGACAGAGCAAGGTACTTCACTTAGATTGCTTCAGTAAAAATGCCCAGCTGTATAAATGGGTACAAATGTAAGTCACCCTGGATACGAGTGTCTGCTAAATGACAAGTAATGTAATATATTGTTTTATGATAGTGTTTTAGTAAATAAAAAGAGAATAAGAAAATAAAAGTTGTATATATATGATATTGTTTTATGATACTGTTTTAATAAATAAAGAGAATAATAAAATAAAAGTTTTAAATACATATATGTATTTTAAGGCTATGTTTTATGATACTGTTTTAGTACATAAAAAGAGAAATAAATAAAGAAAATAAAAGTTTTAAATACTTATTTTATTTTAGGTTATAATGTTTTATGTTTTAGTAAATAAAAAAGTTATAAATATATAGTTTTTATTTTAGTTTATAGTTTTATGATACTGTTTTAGTAAATTAAAAAATAAGAAAAATTAATGTTTTTATACATATAAGGTTATATTGTTTTATGATACTGTTTTAGTAAATAAAAAGAGAATAAGAAAATAAAAGTTTTAAATACATATATATTTTTAAGGTTATATTGTTTTATGATACTGTTTTAGTAAATCAAAAAATAAGTTTTAAATACATATACATTTTTAAGGTTATATTATATGATACTGTTTTAGTAAATAAAAAGACTAAGAAAAGTTTTTTATATATATATATTAGGTTATAGTTTTATGATACTGTTTTAGGAAATTAAAAAGTAAAAGTTTTAAATACGTATACATTTGTAAGGTTATATTGTTTTATGATACAGTTTTAGTAAATAAAAAGAATAAGAAAATAAAAGTTTTAAATATATATATTTTAAGGTTATGTTTTATGATACTGTTTTAGTAAATAAAAAGAGAATAAGAAAATTAAAGTGTTATATTTTATTTTCAGTTATAATGTTTTATGATTCGTTTTAGTAAATTAAAAAATAAGAAAAATAAAAGTTTTATATATATATATGGTTATATCGTATAAATTTGAGAAAAATTAAAGTTGTAAATACACATATGTATTTTATTTTAGATTATAATGTTTGATTAAACTGTTTTAGTAAATTAAAAAATAAGAAAAATAAACTTTTTTTATATATATATATATATATATATATTTATTTTTTTAAGGTTATATTGTTTTATGATACTGTTTTAGTAAGTTAAAAAAGAAAAATGAATGTTTACCCAGAGTGGGATTTGACATGTGTTTTTAGTTTATATGTTGTATGATTAGGCTTAGGATGATACTGTGTTGGCAAAATAAAAAGGTAAGAAAAAATCTATTAAGAAATGTATAGACTTAAATATATTGCATGTTATTATATATATATTATAGCACACACAGATAAACACACATACATACCTATATGTCTTTAGTTTATATTTGTCAAGACACTAAAGACAAATACACCACTTTTCTTACAAACCAACAGTGAAATGTATAGTTAAATATTTATATTTTGACCAGCCTTGTACTTATATTTGTTACATTAGTGAATGCTCAAATGCAGCCTTAACATGTATCATATTTAAGAATATACTGCATTTAATTTCATTACACCACTTTTCTTAGAGAGACACAGTGAAGCACTATTTGTGAATACTCATATGTATAAAATAATATCATTTGTTTGTGCTCAAATGTATAGAATTCATAAAATACACACACACACAATGGTGACTTTTATTGTGACAAACAAGCATTTTACAACATGGAACATAGTCAGAAGTAGAAAAAGATACTCCAAATAATGTTGTACAGATACTTGTAATCATTAATTTCTGGTTCACAACACCAACATTGAACAGAAAGAAACACTGACCTGTACGGAGTAATGTAATGCCATAACATTTCCAGCATATTCCATATATACTCTATTAAGTCTTTAACTATTGGCTTCTTTTTCAAAGTTATACCCAAATTCTGGCAACAAAGTACATCAGGTATCAATTGTAAATAAAGTGAGAAACACTTAAGTTTCTATTCCTTTGGAAATACCTTATTTTTCAAACCTACAAATACATGTTGACAACTGCAAGCATGAAACACATACAAAACACAGAAATAGGGACCACAGGAGTAATCTGCAAACTACATAGTGAAAATGCAATCAGTCTTCAGGAAACACACATAGCAGACTGAAATAAGCACAACGTCATATTTATATGACCCAAAACTGCATTCTGCTAAACCCTGAAACTCTGAAAAATCACTACAAACTCTATGTTTTGTAAAATGGCTTATTTCGCAGACACAGAAACAAATAGGTTCACCCTCAACATATTCCAACACTTACAAAAATGATGATGTAAACTTAAAGGTTTACCAGTAGTACAGGGGTATTATTAATCTATTCATGCAACTTTTAGACACTTGTCTAATACAGAGCTAACAACTGCATTGACAGCGGGTAGCAGGGCTTAGACAATGCTGTGTGCTGGAGTTTAAAATGACTCTGTAGGCCAGGGCTTCAAAACTTTACCCCATTTAAACATTGTCAAATTAGCCTCCAACCCCTAAAATGCTAAGACATGTTTTTTGTATCATATGTATCATGTTGTATTACTATGTACATTAATGTGGTTTATACTTTTGATTTAATTGTACATAATTGTATCATATTTTTAATTTCAAATTAATATATATATAAATAACAAATACTATATCATAATAATAATAGTGCAAAAACATGTTAAACAATCATATTTTTACTTACAAAATAAAATATAAAATAACAATATAATAATAATAATTTAAAAAAATATTAAGCAAAACGGTGAAGAGGGGAAATGGAGATGCAGAGCAGGCAGAGTGTCTGTGAGACTGGTGTCTGTCCTGCTTGTCCTACAGAGCCTCTCTTGTCTGAAACTGCACTGGACACACCCCAAAGCAGCAACACCCCACAGACAACAGGTCCTTAAGAGAGGACACTGTCAAATTTAACATTCAGTAAATGTCCACTGTTTTGACCATTTTCAGTTGAATTAATCCTCAGCATCAAATGCATTGAGACCGTGCACAGCTTTCAGATGCTTTGTACTTTAAGATATGTTGTATATTTCGGCTACCCTGTTATTGCTTGAATAAAATGTTATTTTATGAGAGCAGTAACCGAAAGGGGGAACAAAGATATATAATTGAATTAATAATTTTAAGCACACTTGCTATTAGAAATAGCTAAGATGAAGGCCTAAACCGGCTATGTAGTAACTGACTACTGACAAGGCGCTCTCCGGACATTGTAATTTCTTGCTTGCCGTTCATGAGCTTTATGCGTACATTCCCACCCTCTTTGGCAAACTGCCGCTGTCGTTCTAACAATTGATTGGGATTGGTAGGTGGGTCAGGAGAAACAGCTATTAAGTGGTCCAATGGACTTCTAAAGGTTCTTCCGAGGGCAAGTACTGCAGGGGAAGATCCAGTGGTCTCATGTTTTGCAGTGTTAATGGCAAAACGAAACTCTGGTAGCCACTGGTCCCACAACTGATAATTGTTTCCAACAAAGGATGAAATCATGGTCTTTAAAGTGAGGTTAACACATTCAGTTAGGTTGGTCTGTGGGTGATAACTGGTTGTGAGTTTTTTAGTTATACCCCAAGCCTTACATACTTCTGCAAGTACCTGACTTGTAAACTGAGTCTCACGATCTGAAAGAATATGCTTTGGGGTTCCCCATCGGGTAAAGGTTTCCTGTGTCAAAATATTCACAATCTTGTTGGTTTTACTGTCTTGCAACAGGAATATCTCAACCCACTTTGTAAAATAGTCTACTATGACAAGGATGTACTATTTACCCTTTTTGCTTTTTGGCATTGGTCCCAACAGATCCATTCCCAACATTTCTCCGGGCTCCGATACAGTTGTGGATTGTTAAAAACCTGCACGTTTTGTATTTGAAGGTTTATACTTTTGGCAGGTTTGACATTCCTGGATATACTGCCATGTGTCTTTTCGAATAGAGGGCCACCATGCCACCTCCAGCATGCGCATCAAAGTCTTCATTCGTCCCAAGTGACCCCCCAAAGGATTGTCATGGTAGTAACGGAAGGAAAGCAGTTGTCATCTGTTCTGGAACCACCAGCTGATATCGAAATCCTTGTTTGGAGAGGGGTATCCTTCGATATACCAATCCCTGCTATTGCAGGAAAACAATACGGTTATCATTTGGAAGTTGGGACCCAATATCTTTGATAATATCCAAGATAGCTCGATCATTGGTCTGTGTAGCTGCTATCTGGTCCAAGGTAGTGGGAAGATCCAAGTTATTTCCTAGAACATTACTGGGACATACTGCAGTAAAAGATGTAGATGTGAGTAAACAATATAATCTGTGTAATACGAAACAGACCTTTCCTCGAAGTTCTACCAATACTTTCTCCATCAATCGTTGAAATGTTGGGCAGCATTCTTTAGTCCAAAAGACATTACCTTAAACTGATAAAACTGAAAGGGAGTGGTAAATGCAGTCTTCTCCCAGCTTTTTGCATCCGTAGCTACCTGCCAGTAACCCGAGCGAAGGTCCAAGGAACTGAAGATTGCTGCCCCCCTCAGGGATTCCAGAATGTCGTGAATACGGGGCATCGTGTAGGCATCAAACACCATTTTAGCATTGAGCTTCCTGTAGTCCACACAGAACCTGTACCCTCCTTCCTTCTTCTCTGTGAGCACCACGAGAGAGGACCATGGGGAACTGGATGGTTCTATTACTCTATCCAGAAGCATGTCATGAACATGTTCCCGGATTAAAGACATTTTCAGGGATGAGACTCGATATAACGGACCCCGGATTGGAACTTCATCCCCGGTAGAAATGCAATGCTGGGTGACTGTGGTCATGCCAAGCTGATCAGTGCAGACTGTTGATTACGTTTACTTCAGGGAATTGAAAAGGGTCAGTGGCTCACGCCACCCCTGCTTCCCCCCCTTAGCATGTCCCTCAAATGTCATCTTAATGTTCATCATCGTAATAATACTAATAAGAATCATATTATAAATATATATAGCTCTGGATAAAATTGAGACCACTTAACATTGATTTCTGAACTTGGAGCAGTCTCTTAATTTTTTCCAGAGCTGTATATTATCTGAGTTTGTTGTGTGTGTGTATGTATACATCAGTGGCGAATCGTGACTATTGGAGATAGGCCCTCAGTTGCAGAATAAGATCTGTCATACATATGGATAGAGAACTCGGATGCCTGTATATACAGAGCATGACTTGAGACCTTTCTTTTGCAGACCTATGTAGAAGCAATTATTTTAAGCCATGCCTGGCTTAGGACCGTGCGGTACAGCTGAAGAGCGGTGATTGGGCGGGAGGGAGTCACCAGATAGGGGGATATATAAGGGAGTGGTGACACACCGGGAACTGAGTCGAGTTGAAGTCAATGGGAAAGACAGATCTGTGGATAGTTTATGCGAATCTTAGAGCGAAAGATGGAAACTGGATGTCCCTCTTCGAAGAGAGCAATAAACACCAGTTTTGTTTTGGAAGACTTCTGCTTCTTATGCTTTTATTTCAACAACGACCATTAAAAGGTTAGGTCGCTACATTTGGTGTCAGAATAAGAGATATGAACTACACAGCAGAAGAAATTTAGAATGGCCGTGCCTCCCACAAAGAAGAAACAAATACTGGGAGCCACACCGAGGAGGCACCCAGAAGGAGAGAGTGCAAGGAAAATATTAGAATACAGCGAGAGGTGGAGAGGAAGAGAGAGGTGCAACGAGACGCAGTGCAAAGGTGGAGAGAGGAGATCGGCCATTAGGCGCAGGACGGGTCCAGGCCAACCACGTTGCCACGGGTGGAAAGACTACACTGGAAGAGCGGCCATCTTAGACTGCAGGACCATGTGGCCCACGTGGAAGACGCGGCACTCGGTAAGCCTACACAAAAGCAGCCTAAAACCGAGTTGGGTCAAGACACGTGGACTGTCAATACACAGCATTTATAGCTAATCAAGAGACTGAACCCCACCAAGTCACACCAAGTGTTACATGTGGGGTGTTGTTGTGTTGGGTTAGGTTAGGGAAGGATGTTTGTTGGTGTTTGTGTCTGTGTGGCTTCCCCCGTCTCCAGGTGGTACAGCCGGAGAGCGGTGATTGGGCGGGAGGGAGTTCCCATAGGGGGATATCTAAAGTCGAGTTGGATTCAATGAGAAAGACAGATCTGTGTGGAGTATATGCAAATCTTAGAGCGAAAGAGGGAAAGTGGATGTACCTCTTCGAAGAGAGCAATAAAAACCAGTTTTGTTTTGGAAGACTTCTACTTCTTTTGCTTTTATTTCAACAGTGACCATTAAAAGGTTAGCATGGACCGGGGCCGGCTCTACAGCATCACTCTCTCCTCTGCAGAGATGAGCAAGGTGCTGGAGATGAACTCCCATCCCATGCAGGCTACAATGTCAAAGTTTTCTTTTCTATTTTAGTGCCACTGCTGATCTGATGTTCTCAGCAGTTATTCAAAGACCTAGGTTATGTCTTCATATCCGGAGCCCCAAACAGAATGCATTCCTTAAGTAGTTGGCTAATCGATGTACATCTGGGTTGAAGACCTTCTGTTGCGTGAGGTTGTGCTCCACACCCCCAGGTGAAGAGGTACTCAATGCGTGCCATGTGTTTCTTTCGCATTTTGAGCTCCTGGCACACTCCTTCCACTCCGGCCCCATCACCGGCCTGTCTGTCTGCATCTGCAAACCCCTCGTTGCCACCTGCTCCCTGGGCCGCTCAGTGCGGATCTGGAACTACGAGACCAAGTAAGTCCAGCGATGATAGATCTGGAGAGGTAATGTATGCACTATGGCTGCTGGAATGCTACTATGAAAATAACCTGACGAGTATAATGAGGAACTCTATAAAGTACAGCGTAAAAGTGCAGCAAACGTTTTTTATTTGTGTTCTTCGGCTGTTTTTGTCTGTCTTTGAATCGTCAGTGACTTGG
The DNA here is from genome assembly GCF_036373705.1 of Amia ocellicauda. Lineage (NCBI taxonomy): Eukaryota > Metazoa > Chordata > Actinopteri > Amiiformes > Amiidae > Amia > Amia ocellicauda. Next base: position 39,995,746 of record NC_089858.1, read on the forward strand.
AACTCTACAAGGAATTCCATGAGAAAGCCTACAGCATCCTCTACGTCCTGGTGGGGTTTTCGGATAAACTGCTGCTGATGAATCTTCTCATCGATAACATCCAGACCTTCAGGGAGTTCAGCGTGCACGGGTGTCGAGAGGTGACCTGCAGGACAGCCAAAGAGACCATTTTAGTAAATTTAGCAGAATCCCTACCCCTTCTCGCTGTTGTAAAATTGTACCTTCTGTAATTTGGATGCAAATTGATCTAATAGGCACCTGAAGGAAGTCAGACAGCTGTTTTCTTCATTTACCCATTGACTGGCCTCTTCCCTCCCCAGGTCACTTTCATTCACGGTGGCCACATGTTCGCAGCAGTCAACGTCATCCACATCTTCTCGACCACCAGCTTCAAGCAAACGCAGACCCTCCAGGGCCACAATGGCAAGGTGAGATGAGCGTGTGCCACGGCCTGTAGTGTGCTGTCAGTGTGGCACAGAGCAGCTTGCAAACCCCAGTTCTAGTTAAGGGGAAACCGCTCATGTCAATCAATACATAAGGTTTTAAATGCCAGCTAGCCCTAGACCTGGGAAAGTCGCTGACTTGCAAACTTGATGATCCGGTTGTCGCTGTCAATGGCATTGCAATCATGAGGAAATAGGGAATACAACTGAGGGCTAAGGCAGCAGCTCTGCGGTGCCCCCGTGTTGAGGACCAGAGTGGATGAGGTATAGTTTCCCCACTTTTGGCCGGCCTGCCTGTCAGGAAACCAAGAATCCAGTTACAGGTGGATATGTCCTAGTCCAGGTCCCTCAATTTCAGCACTGGCCTGGCCGGGACAGTGGTTTTGAATGCCGAGCTGTAGTCAATAGACAACAGCCTGGCATACGTGCCCTTCCTGTCCAGAAGATCCGGCTACTGATACTACGGAGTCTCCAATGATGAGCCCCTTCTCAGCAGATGCGACACTGAGGGGTTTGAATCGGTTTGCGGTCTGAATGGGAGACTGGTGCACCAGAGCTCTAGCTTCAGATTGTATGCTTCAAGAGCCCCTTTTTACCGAGACCAAGCAATCGTACTGCTGTGATTATCCCCCTCAAATGTCGGGGATAGCCCTGGCTTTTCTCCCCAATGCATTTATATGGGAGACTTGGAAGAAAACAGAGAAAACCATCTAAAAATCCCACGTAAAGCCCTGAAAGTGGCCGTCAAATAGCTCTCTATCGGGCAGAACACCCCCTGTGCAGCCCAAAGCTCAGTTTGGCTTCTCTCATAGTGCCAAATGTCTTGAATATTTCCCCTGGCACCCTGGGGAAAAAAACTATCAACTCCAGACCCGTACCGGGAAGTCACGGAGCAGCCAGGACGACCACAATACCAGCAAGTCTCCAGGGGTGGGTTGTAATGTGGAAGAACAATTATCTTCAATCAGGTTGGAACGTTAGTTGCAATGCCTTTAATACACGCAGCGTGGAGAGGAACAGTGAATCACGAAGATCCCAAAGTCGCTCTGCCTTCATTTTAAAAGTCAGAGGCTTTTATACACAAAAAACAAAGATCTGGTTACAATCACAAAGTCATTACTATATTATCTTAGAGAGTTAGCTAAGCAGAATATATATCATTATAGGACAGAGTTCATAGGTCAACACATGGATTAGGGAGCAGGCACTTCAATCATACTCCAAGATTCTCATAGTAAATAACAAACAGAAATCAAACTTCCTTCTGGCCTGTTTTTCTGGCTCGACCTTATCTTTATATAATAAACTTATCTAAGTATACAAGAGAGTAAAACAGGTATGAGAGAAAGAATTTCTAACTTTTCTTCCACAGTACTAACACGATTGGATCCAGGCTCACTGGATCTGGATCATAAAAAGGCATTGTACAAAGCAGGCTCCACTGATCCCTTTTTTATTTATTTTTTAATCCGATTATTAAGCAGCATGCGGCAACTAAGGAATTTCCTAGTTACATAAACCGGCTCTGTCACTGGTGTGGCTATTTGAATGTCTACCACTCTAATGAGACCATGACAATCATAAACCTTTAAGAAAACTATACTGTGCTGTATTGCTGACGAGTTTATTAATTACAATTAATTGCTTAATTGTTCACTACGTTTCCTAATGCATGTTAATTTCAGTGTGTTTATGCCCTTGATTTAATGTAATCCGTCATCCGAAAAGTTGTTAGTGAAGGATGGCACATTGGATCGCAAAAAATACACAAACTTTGTAATTTCTTGCATTAGTGTGCATCTCACAAGCTACACCACTGTTTCTTTAACTCCTCAGCTACAAAAATAATAACATTACAATCAAAATTATTACATTTTAATATTTTATTTATAACTCGCTCTTGTCATACAGAGTGCTACATGTCATGCAGTCAAAACAGACAAGATCAAACAGGCAACACAGCAATAGCAACTCAAGAGTATTTTAAAAAAAAGAGATGCTTAAAAGCTTTTTTTTTAAAGGTGAGTTTAAGAATTTTCTTAAAACAATGGAGTGTAGGGGCACTTCTCAAAGTGTTACACAGCCGTGGAGCTGCTACAGGAGGCTCTGTCACCCTTCGTCTTGAGTTTGCAATGGGGGTGTTGGAGAAATAAGAGCTTTTACATGATTATTTATAATAATGAAAACAAATTAAACCCTAATCGCACACAAACTACACCTCACCATAAAGACACAAAAGCAGAATGCATGGTTCAACATTATACTGTTTATTTGAAAGTACAAATCTTTGTAAATAATGTAAGTCACATTTTTGTTGTTTATCTCTGCTTAACCAGACTTGTCTACACCGATAATGTTACTATTTGCTGAAACCCGCCGGTTGCAAAAAATTGCAACACTAAACATAGCTTCAAACATATGGGTAAGGCATGACTGCACTTCATTATTGGTCCCACTACAGGATCAATCATGTCTGTGAGATTTAACATGCTTCATGATTTTAATCTGTACTGCTTTCATACACCTTCCTCACCAAAAACCTCTAAAGGGTTTTGCCTGTCTTTAGAACATAAGAACATAAGAAAGTTTACAAACGAGAGGAGGCCATTCGACCCATCACGCTCGTTTGGTGTCCAATGAATAACTAAGTGATCCAAGGATACCCGCGGTATGCGTGTTTGACATCGGCTAACTAAATTAAGTATGCAGAGTTTCTCCATTTTATAAACTCGGATTGAGTTGTGATCCTGCTGAAAAGTAGGATTGATGTTGAGCTCGGATTTGAGCTCAGACTGAGAGCTGATCCGTTTAATACAACACAATTGAGATCAAGATCAAGATCTGAGGCTGGAACCAGGACCGGATCCTGTTAGTACAACCGGCCCCAGAAGGGTAAAACTCTGTGCCATTTTTACCGGCCAAAGTTGGCCTCGACCACTTAGGAACATCGTACAGGGTTCGTACAACTTTTCAAAAGTCAAATTCAAGCATTTTTAAGGTACATTGTCAAAGCTTTTCCAGCACCTTGCAGTTTTCATAAAGTAAACCTTCTCATCTAAAATGCACACAAACTAAGCACATACAATTATAATTTCATCACAGTAGATAAGCAACCAAGTATAAGTTCCTATAACCTTAGCCTAGAATAAGGTCTTTACATTATGGTATCTCCCTCAGCTATAAATATTTTGCATTAGTATCTACTGGTCTCTGCTTTTTTAAGGAATTACACATTATAATAATAGGAAAACAAAAACATCAACATATCGACATACCGGAACATTTTTTTAGCGAAAAATAAATATTTTAATTCCAAGCTTCAAGGACTGCTTTGCAATGAAGTGTGACTGAAAACTATCACTCCTTCCACCTCTTCCCCAATCCACATTATATTTTGTAAATACTGAGAGAAATGGCTACCACATCCAAAGAAGGCAGCAGGTGCGCAAATTACCCACTCCCGATTTGTTGAGGTAGTGATGAAAAATTACAATGCAGGACTTTTTCGAGGCCCTGTAATTGGAATGAGTACAATGGAAATCCTTTAACGAGGATCCATTGGAGGGCAAGTCTGGTGCCAGCAGCCGCATTAATTCCAGCTCCAATAGCGTAAAGTTGCTGCAGTTAAAAAGCTCGTAGTTGGATCTTGGGATGGATCTGGCGGTCTGCCGAGAGTCAAGGGCTGGGACAGGTGGTAGCTCACCTCGCGGGGGACTGCAAGCTCCATCCAAGATCCAACTATGAGTTATACACATACGTCTCTCATTATATAGTGTATGCATCTCGGTGTATAGTGCGTCTCAGTATAGAGCATCTGCGTCTCAGTATACACCGATCAGCCATAACATTATGACCACCTGCCTAATATTGTGTAGGTCCCAAAACAGCCCTGACCCATCGAGGCATGGACTCCACTAGACCTCTGAAGGTGTGCTGTGGTATCTGGCACCAAGACGTTACCAGCAGATCCTTTAAGTCCTGTAAGTAGAGAGGTGGGGCCTCCATGGATCGAACTTGTTTGTCCAGCGCATCCCACAGATGCTCGATTGGATTGAGATCTGGGGAATTTGGAGGCCAAATCAACACTTTGAACTTGTGATTCATCAGACCAGGCCACCTTCTTCCATTGCTCTGTGGTCCAGTTCTGATGCTCACGTGCCCATTGTAGGCGCTTTCGGCAGTGGACAGGGGTCAGTATGGGCACCCTGACTGCTTTGCGGCTACGCAGCCCCATATGCAACAAACTGCGATGCACTGTGTGTTGACACCTTTCTATCAGAACCAGCATTCACTTTTTCAGCAATTTGAGCTACGGTAGCTCGTCTGTTGGATTGGACCACACGGGCCAGCCTTCGCTCCCCACATGCATTGATGAGCCTTGGCCGCCCATGACCCTGTCGCCGATTCACCGCTTTTCCTTCCTTGGACCACTTTTGATAGGTACTGACCACTGCAGACCGGGAACAACCCACAAGAGCTTCAGTTTTGGAGATGCTCTGACCCACAATTGGGCCCTTGTCAAAGTCGCTCAGATCCTTACGCTTGCCCATTTTTCCTGCTTCTAACACATCAACTTTGAGGACAAAATGTTCACTTGCTGCCTAATATATCCCACCCACTGACAGGTGCCATGATGACGAGATTATCAGTGTTATTCACTTCACCTGTCAGAGGTCATAATGTTATGGCTGATCGATGTATAGTGTCTGCATCTCAGTATATAGTTTTCAGTATATAGTATAATTTTGTATAGTATAGTTTTCAGTATATAGTGTACTTGTCTCAGTATTCAGTGTTCAGTATAGAGTGTCTGCGTCTCAGTATACAGCGTACACTATATACTGAAAACTGTACTGAGATGCATTTAATCTATTAATACATCTCAGTATATAGTGTGTGCATCTCAGTATATAGTGTCTCTACCATGGGGTGAATAATGTCCCTAATGGCACTTCATAACGAAAGCCCCAAATATTGCAAGATAACAAGAAACACTGCCGTGGCGAGAGCGCACAAGTCCCCCTTCCCTAGTACAGTGAATGGCCCAATGCAAATTAAGTGCTTGGAATTTCAGGAATGCTAACACAATAGCCTATTCAAATGTACTAAGTAAGTAAGTAACTAACAAACAGTAGCTGCTGTGCTAAGGTTACGAATACAGGGGCAATATATATATATATACAATTAAACAAGCCAAAACAATCGGTACTTAGCTGAGCTGGCTGACTACGTCAGCTGGTTTGTGTAGGCATCCTGCGATAAAAAGGTAAAAAACAAAAGTTAACTTACAATTTAAATCATAGGATTTACATCACCGAGGATTGTTAATAGAGGATGGAGTTATTACATGCAAAACCTTATTTTCATACTTAGTTTTCTGAAGTGTTCTCCATCTGATTTTTGTGTGTGGATGTGTATGATTTGCTTGGCAATGACCCTATTTGATTCTTGTGTTCTGGATTGATGCTGCCCAACCCACCTTTTTCTTGAAGCCACATCAATCCCCTTCCCTTGGCTCCATGCCACGCTCTGACACAGGACACTAGGCAACAAAGACAGGAAAGACAAAGATAGGAAGAATCGACCGGAGTACAAGTCTTTGCGGAAAGTCTTAGGTCCACCAAAGGATATGTATATGAAAAAGGTAAGTATTTTCATGTGTTGTTTTTCAGAAGCTCACTTCTCATCACCACGATAGCAAGTGCAGTGTAGCAGTACATTACGACACAATGGCAGACTTTTATTTGTGGTGACAGTATACACCATTTCTTCATTGTCTTTCTTTCCAGATTAACACTTTTGTGTTTTCAAATGATATTCTGACCTTGAACCGAGCCATAGCACAGGATCAGTCTGGTAGGCAGCACGTGGGCTAATTCATTTCCCTAGTTACTTCTGCAATTTGAATCATTGTTTCAGCCTGTTTTGAGAGGAACGAAACCTGCCATGTAGTGAGTCACAAAATAACAGTACAGGGTTTAGATTTGTTCTTTGGAGGCAGGCAGTAGTTTTCAGGCTGAGAGTCTTTATTGGAAACCAGAATGTCTGCCAGTTTAAAGACCAGGGCAGAAAAGCCAATGTGACTTGGTACATTCAGTATGAAAAGCAACCAAGCTCGTCCCTTAAAGCTTCAGCAGCATTACAGCTCAGGTGCATGTGTGTGTGAAATGTGTCAAAAAACGTAAATCTGAAAAATCTAAAAGTGGTTTGTAATTTGCACTTATAATTTCTCTTTTCTAATATGGTACTGTATCTATCGCTATCTGTCGCTTTACCATCACTTCATCACACTCACGTACAATACAGTGGTAGAGAATTGAAGAGTGCATTCTGGTTGTTGATAGGTTAGGGCCAACCTACGTGTTTTGGCCAATAACAGATTAGCATGAAAAAAAATGTACATTAAATTGATATCAGAGATCCCGCCCTAAGGAGGGCAGCAGGAGCCCGTCCTCCTCTGCCCCCCACCACCACTTCACACAGCCTGCCCTTTCCCCTCTGCCTGCAGGTGTCGCTGTTGAAGCATTTTAATCAGAATTTCAATAATGGTTTTTTTTTAAAGAAGAGAGAAATTATTTTAAAAATGATACTGAGATTTGGTAATGGTTTATTTCAACAAATTATTCTTTTTTATATTTTGATCTCTTGCCTCTCAAAAATAGAGGAGGAGCAACCTCCTCTGTCTCTATGGACCAGAATCTTCTGCCATGTAACATGTAAGATTTGCTGAATAATTGATTGAAAACTACATTACTGCTCTATGTGAAAAATTCACCTCTTTCTTCTAGCGCTGTTAGGCAATGCACCCCATCTTGCTATGAGTTTCTTGAGGCTTTCAGTCAGTTCCATTATTTATGTCGGGTGGGCAAGGCCTTCTGAAAATGCAAGACTAAAAGCATCACTGGATACACGGCAAGAATTATGGTTGTTGTCAATTGGCAGATTGGCCATCTGGCAATTCTGGCAAATGCCAGATGGGCCAAACCATTTTTTAGTTAGCTGGGCCAGTCGAAGTTGAAAAATATGTTTTTTATGTTTTTAATCTGTGTGCAATAATCAGCCCCCCTACAAAGACAAATGGGCCAGCCCAGCTTTCTGATTGAATGAGAATTTGAATGACCATTATCTCAGCCTCCCCCTCAGCCAAAGTAAAACGAGACCTGCTTTCACTTGGTGTCAATCATTAGAGATGGATTGTGAAAAAACTAAAAGGTGGTGCCCAGAAAGTGAGATGAAGATGCTCCAAAATGTGCCAAATTAACAGACATTTTCAAAATGTTCTGGTTCTGCTGCTGCTGCTGCATCATGGAGGATGAGGTATTGAGAAAACGGGCACATATCTAGTGTTAGACTACTGTTGACAGTTCATATTTTATCTATATTGTATGAAATAGGCTAGTACGGTAACAGTAGGCTAATTAGGCAATGGGGGATTCAGGGGAGAACACTTGACAGATGTGTGTATTTTATTATGTGGGGTTCATATTCTTTTAATATTTATTGTACTTTGTAATGATATTGGGTGTCACTGATGTTAATTTAGATAACAAGCTTTATAAATCGGGATTCATCATTTTGAAACTGAAATGTCATTTAACTGCAACACCTGATTCATAGTCTTTTTGTAAATGTTTTTCATTTGCAGATTTGATTTAATTTAGACAATTGGAAGCTAATGCCCTTGTTTGCTTCTGTTCTCTATATGCAGTTTTACAGAGAGAGGTAACAGATAACTTTTGCAACTGGGATTGTGTATATCCCAGGTTATTAGTTACTACAGCCTTGGGCTTCATGTCTAGGTGTTACAGGCAGTGGACGTAATCTACATTGTTTGTCGCACCATTTTTAGGAGAAAGCATTAAACAGCATAAAGATACAACCGTTTTTAAGAACAAGCAGTTTAACCCTGCTGTGGTACCATAGGGTCTCTGTGACCCCACCCCAATGGTACTGTCAATGTAACTTTTTTCATGGTACCAGAGCAGGGTTAAACAAGGCCGTTTGTAGGATGCTGATACATGAAAAGCACAGAATGTGATTGTTTTCCCCCAAAAGGAAAGGTTGCAGATCTAATGGTCAAAAGAGAAGAGGACTCAATCTGATGAAATCAAAACAATATACTAAATTGCTATTCAACAGAGAAAAACAACAACAAACAAAACAGAAATAGCCAGCATGGTAAAAACAAACACACGTGGTCTCAGTGTTCACTCTCTTAGTCTAGTCACCTTGGCCCGAGTTCGGTCCTGAAAGTAACGTGTGACCTTTTGCGCAACCATCATGTCTCCTTTCTTTTCCTGCAGCGGTTTCACAAAGTCACGTTCAAACTTGGGGCGATCTTTCTTGATCTCAAGCAGACGAATATCTGCAGCTTCTATGATGGCCTGTGTGGGAAATGAAAAAAAGAAAAAAGTATCCACAAATGCTAATTAAAGTGAACTTCTTCTCCCAAGCAGAAGTCTATGGTATTGTGTAGAAGTCACCATGAGGTAGTTACTCCTCCTTTACCACAAAATGGCAAGCTGATTTTTTATGCATAATACACCATTATAGGTGGTTATCATGTTAACTCTTCAATTGACATGAAACAGAAGGACATCAGCAGCTCCTACCTTGTAGTGATCAATTTCTGCCTCTGACTCCTCACGAGACCTCTGCATGTCCTTCTCCATCTCTGCCAGCTCCAGCTGAGCTATGTAACATTTCTGGTCCATAGTCAGCCTCTTCGGGGGCTGTGTTAGTAGTTTTTGGGTTAGTACACTTCTGAGACAGTAGGAAAGATTATTATGAAGGAACACATTATATATTGAGTTCTGAGCCAATGATGACTGCTATATTCAATTCATTGTCTTTTCTCAGAAGTGTTTACAATTACATGTGTCAAAAACAGTGTCATTTGCCTTGACAGTAGGTAAGTACTCCAGACCCGGCTCCATACCCATACCTGAGACACTTCTGTCTGGGACACACCAAGAGAGGGCTTTGTGGGGGCCAGTGGCTCCAGGTCCTTCGGGTCAAGGAGGCTCAAAAACCTCTCGAACATCTCATTCTCCGCCTTCTTAGCAGCATTGAAGCGACTGACAGAAAGACAAAAGGCCACAGCGCAAAGTCACCAGAGAACAGTCACTGCAGAGCAGCTATCAGCTACCAGAATAATGGGAGAGTTTGGAGAAAACTGACCCAAATGCACTGCTCCTTCAAATGTGTTTTTCTTATGTATTTATATTAAAGGAGCAAACTCTTATCTTGCTAAAAGCCATAATATGGTATTAAATAGTCCTACATATTTTCACTTTACAAAATAACACTTTGTAGCAATAATATATTACTTTTTTAAAGTAGGATTTCAGATCTTATGACAGGGGTAGTCAATAGACGCTTTTGACTGGACCGCGAAAATAATTTTAATTAACTTTTTATCATGCTTGTTATAGTGTGGAACCTAGTCAGAGCAATTCCTGGTTATTAGCCAATATGTGACTAACTTTATTGTATACCACATACAGTAGGTGCTATTTGCATTCTGTCAATGTATATTTAATAGTAATCAACGTAAATTAAAAATTATACATTTATAGGGCGAATAGACATGTAATTAATAAAATTGTAATTACTAAAAAAAGTTTGTATTCACTCTACTGGCAAAGGAGTGTAGGCCTACACGGATCATGATGCTTATCATGATGCTTATATCAGCCTGCAAGGTGGAGTCCATGTTAATTCCTATGTTCAGTTAAAACTCACCCAAATAATAATCACTATTTCACTCTTATTTTAGCATCCTTCCAATCAATCCACAATATCTATATGGGATTTCAATATGAGAGCTGTTGGATTTTTGTGTTTTCTTCCTCCCTCACTATAGTTTTTCAAATGTTTAAACAAGTGAACTTATTATATTCGTTTGTTTTTCTTCATACATTTTACTGGTTTATTTTTTTCTCAGCAAGTGGCTGCATTAAAATAAATAAATACATCAATAAATAAAACACCTGTTGAATCAATCTTCTACTTTCAAAATAAAATTAAAACAGGATACATGCACACACTTTAAATTACTATATATGTGCAATCCAGCTTTGGCTTTAAGCATCATGACTCAACAACCTTTCATGCTGCATGTCAATTTAAATTCCTACTTAAATGCACACCTCAAGATGACATAAACAATGACAATTTAAATGCACCTGGTCAGCAGCCTGTTACTGTTAAATTTCCTGGGACAGAAACATTCATCGGTAAGACAACCTTTTATTACAGTTACATTAGTTAAAATGTGCAGTATTAGAAGTTAATATTAATTAATGTGTCATTTAAGGCCCATATACATTAGTACAGCAATACTGTATATGCAATTCCTCTCTAATAAGGGTATTGTGAAAATGGGGGGAAATGTTTGGAAATGGGGGAAATTGGCTCCCTAATGGGGAAATTTTGGAGTAGCATCTGGCAACCCTGTTAGTCAGTGAGTTGCTTGCACGCAGATTCCCTGTTTGGGCGTCTCTGTACATGGTTTGGACTGGGGCAAGAGCGGCACTTTGTACTGTCAAAAACACAACACAAACACAGCTATTTGGTTTTTCTGATTTCTATACATAAGCAGCTAAAATGTGCATCTTTTGTCATGTGGACATATGTCAACCTCGCCTCACAGGACACAGGACCGGGGGGTGCACGGTGCCACAGCTTGTGTTCACCTAGAAACTCCTACATCAGGGGTGGAAACAAATGATTTCCAAAGCAGACGTGTATTTCTAGCAGCGACACATCGAGAATTGTGCATCCTCACCCGTTTCAATTATAGAGACCCACCGAAATAGATCTGTGATTGAGAAGCAACAGAAACAGCGTCAAAATATTTAATGTTGGTTAATATGTGTTTTTCGCTGGTGATATGTGATTGTGAAGCAAAGATATGTTTGAGTCCAAATCTGCCTGATTTAATGGAGATTTTGAGCGTTTTTTTGACTTAGAATTGCGCATTTCAGGTCTCCAGCTGTCAAAATCTTCTGGGGGACCCCCCAACCCCCCGCCCTGAATTACTCAATCGTCTTCTCCTTCATTTTTCAACACTAATTTTGTGCAGTGCCCAGTGGGACAAAGGGAAATGGTACAGACTTTAATCTAATAAGACACAAAATGCTTGAAAGTTTCTATTATGTTTATCTATATGACTACAATAATCTTTAACAAATTAAAATGTAAGTGGTCTTTAACCGTTTTAATACTACAAATATATACATTTATTTAACCATTTTATTTTTGTACTTTGTGAAATGAATGTACTAAATATAAGCAACGGCATATATTACTAATTCACAGATTTAGTCCATGTCTGGACCCTGACACAAAATAATTGACTACCCCTGCTGTAGAACATTGCTACGTTATGCATATTGCACTAAGGTGTCTGTTTTTTCGTGCAATACTTTTTTATACTGTATTTATATTTAATTTTATGTCACTTGTTTCCTTAATACTGTTTTTATACTGTTTGTGTGGGGGTTTTGTTTCTAAAAGATATCTAAATCAAAAGAATATATTTTAGCTGGTAGTTTTATAGAGAAATAAGGTATTGTAAAGCTATATTGAATATAATGAATATGCTTAAACAACTACTTCTTTAAAAATATTGTGTTTGACTTGAAAATAGACAATAAAACAATCTCAAGATGAGGTGTAAAAGTTTATTATAGGGGTTGTTTTCAGAGGTCCGTTTGCTCCATCTCTCCGAAGTTGGCTTCATATCGGAGAACCTCCTCAAAGGTCATGTCCAACCACTCCTGGTTGTCTGTAGGGGACTCAATAAACCTCCAGGTCACCCGTTCCTCTGAGTTGTATTCCTCCAGGTCCTCGTCATCCTCCTCCAGAATAGACGAGAACTCAGGCGCGCACTGTACCCAGAAATCCTGTCGGTGACTGAAGACCACAGGGCGATGCTGGGAACCATGGGAGTGACAGAGTCAAGACACTGACAAGGGGAGACACAACAGAAGAGTTGCTATATTTTAGATGATGTTAAATGGGTTCACTTAGAGTAATGAGCAGCTGCTGCAGTGTAGTGCAGTCAGTTAGATCAGAGGGAGGGAGTCTCTGGTCGCTGCTGTGCCGTCTCGCCCGCAGGGGTGTTTTCCACTAGCTTGGTCAGCTGAGGTCTGTCCTGGATTTGTAGAGAAATGTGACATGAAAAATAAACAATGTCTGAAGCTACCTGTGCTCTCTATGTAACGTCTTTGTAATATTTCTATTAGATAATATTAACAACATAATCTATACTCTAAATGAAACCTGGTTACATTGTACAGGAGTGCCCTATAACTTATAATTATCCTAAGAGATGTAATGCGCTCATTGACTAACGGTGCTGGTGTCGTCCCTATGGATGTCCAGGGCGTCCCTGAAGGTCAAACTGTCCGACGAGGACTCCTGGTCAGGGGGTTAGGTTTGCGACTGGCCCGGCTCTTCACTACCATCCTCGCTATCGGCAGTACTGTTTCCTGGAATTACAAATGTTATCATCTTAAAACCATCATCTTACATTAACATACAAATAAATAATCTTATTGTGAAATTATAGGTTATTAAGAATATATATGTATGTATGGACACATTTATATATAGAGAGAATTGCTCACTGGTGAAGGAGGAGTCACTTGTCTGGACTGAAACACCAGCACAGCAAAGGAGGATCATCTGGAAGTCCAGGAGGCATGCTGACACCCTCCTCTTCTTCTTTTCCTTCTTCCTGAAGCCTGCCTCAGGTGTGACCACAGCCTTGCCAAAACTTGGCTGGGTGTCCTTTGCTGGCCCCTTCTCCTCCTGAGCTGTCGGGGCATGTGGCTTCAATTGGCCACTGTGATTTTGATCCATTGCCAGAGAACTGGATCAATAAGTCTTCAGTGAATAGTAATAACTAATCAATAACTAATAATTATTAACTAATCAATAAGTAAATTGGTAAATATTAAATTCAAACTGAGATGTAAGTAGGTAACCAATATCAATGCAGCTGTCGACTGTCTTACAGGCTGGAAACTGTGATATCAGCTGTGATGCAAACATCATTTTAACATCTCAGAATGCTATTGTGACATCATCACATAATCATTAAATATATATACATACATACAATTTTAAGTCAATGTAGTGTATATTTTTTCAATTGATTGATCTTTTTTCTGTAGACAACTTGTTATATATAAAAACAGCAGCAATGTGTTCTACTGTGTATTGATTTAAAACAGCCAAACAATAAAACTACAGTCAGACAGCAACACCTTTTATACAATTTGGTGAACATCAGCATAATAGAATAGTGGGCTCCATAGGCATGTCCTAATTTTTTATATTGTGTGACGTCGCCTTATTAAATATGCCTACGTCATATACGGAAGGAAGTGAAAATCTATTTCACCCTCTAGCTTAAGATGTTAATATTGTAACGATTACGAAAACGTTTCAATATATTTAATGTATTTATTTAATCTCTCTCTCTCACACTATGTGTTCATTATTATTTTGTTAAATACATCCTAGTAAATCTGACTGGCTGATTTAAAAGCTCATAAGAAGTTAATCTTAAATACATATATATATACACTCACCCAAAGGATTATTAGGAACACCATACTAATACTGTGTTTGACCCCCTTTCGCCTTCAGAACTGCCTTAATTCTACGTGGCATTGATTCAACAAGGTGCTGAAAGCATTCTTTAGAAATGTTGGCCCATATTGATAGGATAGCATCTTGCAGTTGATGGCGATTTGTGGGATGCACATCCAGGGCACGAAGCTCCCGTTCCACCACATCCCAAAGATGCTCTATTGGGTTGAGATCTGGTGACTGTGGGGGCCAGTTTAGTACAGTGAACTCATTGTCATGTTCAAGAAACCAATTTGAAATGATTCGACCTTTGTGACATGGTGCATTATCCTGCATCAGAGGATGGGTACATGGTGGTCATAAAGGGATGGACATGGTCAGAAACAATGCTCAGGTAGGCCGTGGCATTTAAACGATGCCCAATTGGCACTAAGGGGCCTAAAGTGTGCCAAGAAAACATCCATTACACCACCACCACCAGCCTGCACAGTGGTAACAAGGCATGATGGATCCATGTTCTCATTCTGTTTACGCCAAATTCTGACTCTACCATCTGAATGTCTCAACAGAAATCGAGACTCATCAGACCAAGCAACATTTTTCCAGTCTTCAACTGTCCAATTTTGGTGAGCTTGTGCAAATTGTAGCCTCTTTTTCCTATTTGTAGTGGAGATGAGTGGTACCCGGTGGGGTCTTCTGCTGTTGTAGCCCATCCGCCTCATGGTTGTACGTGTTGTGGCTTCACAAATGCTTTGCTGCATACCTCGGTTGTAACGAGTGGTTATTTCAGTCAAAGTTGCTCTTCTATCAGCTTGAATCAGTCGGCCCATTCTCCTCTGACCTCTAGCATCAACAAGGCATTTTCACCCACAGGACTGCCGCATACTGGATGTTTTTCCCTTTTCACACCATTCTTTGTAAACCCTAGAAATGGTTGTGCGTGAAAATCCCAGTAACTGAGCAGATTGTGAAATACTCAGACCGGCCCGTCTGGCACCAACAACCATGCCACGCTCAAAATTGCTTAAATCACCTTTCTTTCCCATTCAGACATTCAGTTTGGAGTTCAGGAGATTGTCTTGACCAGGACCACACCCCTAAATGCATTGAAGCAACTGCCATGTGATTGGTTGGTTAGATAATTGCATTAATGAGAAATTGAACAGGTGTTCCTAATAAACCTTTAGGTGAGTGTATACGTCACCATCATCAGGGTGTTAAGTTAATTAATGAAATAATACTAAAGTAACATAAGAAATCATGAATAAGTATATTTTTTAAAAACCAGCAGATTTGTACTTTGTCTAGTTAATCTATAGTCTCAGTATCTCAAGGTGAGAGACCTAGGTAGTTGAGAAGGAGCAGCATTCATACAGGCAACAGTGAAAGATTAGCACATAGAGGGACAGAGAGTGATACACCTCAAGAGGAGTTTAAGTGGCAGTGCAAGGCCTAGGGTCTGAACTAAGACCTCTTTATTTACTTCCCTGTTTCAAGAGCAAACTTTAGTCATTTGCACTCTCTTTTTAACTGTCTGCAATATGTGGTAAAGGTGGTTTAGGCGATTATATTCAGATAATATTCATATATTAAGTTAACGGCTGAGGGATTTTCTATACAGAGGTTTGATGTAGCACAACTTCCTAGCACATTTGTATGCTATTAAACATTTCAAACTAAAATATGTCCTTTTCATCTTGTGTCTCTGCAACATCCTCAGCACACGGCCATCTCAGCGCATGGACCCATCTCTTCACTTTGATCAGGGTCTGCCACTTCAGCTGGGTACACTTTACTGTTCAAAGTAAATAAACAGGGTAAATAGACAAAAGTGAAGGACAGCAACCTGTTTTCAGTTTGACAGGTCCAGGTGTTTTAATTAGATCAATGTATTTTTTTGGTTCCGAACTATCCAGCATTTTGTGAATCTGAATCTGATAACTCTTTGTTGAAAGCAGAATGAAGTCCATCTTAGATGGGTGACAAAAATGTAAATAGAGACACACAGCAGAGCAGAGAAAAGGGGTCGGCCTCTGGGGAGCTGAAAAAAGTGGGACGCCTCTGCTCAGACCATGCTAGGAAGCTGTCCCCCAAAGGTAGACCACAGCCCCCTCTCTAAGCTGAGCTTTTTTAGCTGCATATCCAATCAAACCACTTCACAATGTAATGCTTGCTTAACAGCAGACAGAAAAGTGAAATGTAACAAAACCATAGAAACACACAGGATCTGGCTACTTATTTATGTATTTATTTTATTTGTATGACAGTGCAGCATTAAGGCAGATCAAGATGCCTTGTAATTGCTTTTAGTTTATCATTATTATTATTATTATTATTATTATTATTATTATTATTGTAATTGTTTTCATGTCTATGGTTTTGTTTTGTAAATAGTATAATTACTTTACAAGATTAGTAAATAAGGTATGGATACAAGAAAAAGTGTGATTTAAAAGATTCATTACACTATTATTTGTTTCAAACCCATGGTAGGGGTGCCTACATTGACCAACTAACTGCCTGATTAGAAAGAAATGTTTGGGGCCTTAAAGACAAATTAAGCTTTCTAAATGTCGACACTAAAAATAACTAATTTGATAATTAATCTAAAAGCTGATAAAAAATAATTTACTAAGATCTTGAACAAATTATTAATTTTAAGAATAAGTAGCATCTAAATGCTTACCTTGAAACCATGTGACACAGTTAAGGAACTTGCTTTGCTATTAATCCTGGTTGAACCCAATTCTATAGACCATACAGCACTGAAGAACATTATTCAAAATACGACACTCGCCACTGTCTGTAATGTTATAAAAGTGGTTGACAGGATTTCTCAGGTTTTAAAGAGAATGAGCCATAGTTACACCTCAGTATACAAGCTATAATGAGAAACTTACTGTCCCCCCTTAAATTTAAAGTAAGTCTCAAATAAGTGTAGCTGAATTCAAGAGTGAGTGGTTTGCTCTTCCAGTTTGAGAGGTTAAAATCCTTTGTCTAGTCTCAAGAAGCAGTGGATCATTGGTATTAGTTGTTTGACTATATGTTTAATTACAACTTACTGATTTGTTGTTTTGCACAGCTCATGCATTTTATACCATATGTCTGCACGTTTTATTCTGGAGGGCATTTGTTCTATGGCCCACCAGTAAAATGCATACTAACGTTTTAATAATGATAAAGAAAGGGTATGTATCATGTATCACTTTATTCAAACTTAATCAAGGGTGTTACTATGAATAACTTCGATGAATACATAAAGTGGCCATATATCTCTGTTTTTCTAGTCCATAGTGCCGCCGGTGTGCCATGGACATGCAATGCACAACTGTCTATGGAAATGTCCTGCATTGCATGACCTGTATCTGAGCACAACTTTCTTCTTTTCTTCCAGCAACACCCCACTCTGAGGGGCCAACGAGGCACCTCACCTCCCACCATGGAAGTTTGATGAGGCACAAGCCTCCTCTGAGGCACCCCATCACGGAGTTGGAAGGTGGTTTATTAGGTGATGTATGGCATTATAAATTACTAAATTGAAGACCTAAAATGGGAATATAGGAGACATTTTGTTTTTATTCCCTATGTCATACCTATACCTAATTTACTAATTTGTGTTACCAACTGATTTAGGAACTAAAAAGTCACAAACCTGAATCCTGAAAACCAGTCAGCTATGGGGGTATTGACTGATAAACCCTGCAGAGGGCAGAGCAGGTAGCCTTTAAGCTGTATCACAGGCCAAGGCCCAGTGCGGTAGGGGAGCTTTTTTTTTTTTTTTTATTTACTATATACATAGTTTAATACACTGTTAAAATCTAAATACATAAAAATACAAACAGTAGGGTGAAATAGAGAAGTGTCAGACAGGAATGTATCGCTATATTTAGAATTGTGCTATAACCTGGATTACAGTGTTGAATAGATAAAAATAAATCAACGAAACCAACAAACAAATACACTGTAGGGTGTTATTAGGTTTTCAGATTTCAGAACCTGTTTATGGGTTCAAAACAATAAATGTGCCTAAGCTAGATCTCTCTGTGGATTTCTCAATATAAACATGTTCATTGGAATATGTAAACACGTTTTAAGTTGTTTTAAGATATACATAGTCTGCCTGTAGGTGAAAAAACGAAATACATGTTTGTTTGTATAGGTGTGTAAAGCCAGATCCCTGTAAAATAATAACCTACAAACTACTAATTGCATTTAGACACAATGCCTGTAAGGTTTGTAATTTCATCAAGATTCACCATAAGAACATAAGAATAACTAAGTGATCCAAGGATCCTATCCAGTCCGATTTTAAATGTTCCCAAAATTTCAGCTTCAACCACATCGCTGGGGAGTTATTTCCAGATTGTCACGACTCTCTGTGTGAAGAAGTGTCTCCTGTTTTCCATCTTGAATGCCTTGAAGCACAATTTCTATTTTTGTTCCCGGGTGCGTGTGTCACTGCTGATCTGGAAAAGCTCCTCTGGTTTGATGTGTTCGATGCCTTTCATGATTTTGAAGACTTGGATCAAGTCCCCACGTAGTCTCCTCTGTTCCAGGGTGAAAAGGTTCAGTTCAGTCACTCAAACCTACTTGACCAATGGAGACCCATGATCCATGTATCCCTGTAAATCCCGCCCTCACGACAAAACAGTGTCAAAACTCGTAAACGAAAAAAAAAAAATTGAAAGCAAAGAAACTGGCAGCGAAAGCTAAGATTGCAGCATCGCACCCACAGACAGGGACTCCAGGCGAGCGCGTCAGTGAAATGGACTCAATCAGTTAGAGTTTTTCTCAACTTTTTCTTTGTTTACAATATTTTTTATTTTGAATTAGTTACTTATGGCACTAATTTGAGCCCATAGGGATTCCTTTAAAAAATACCTTTGACACCGTAATGAATGGATCATTTGTATTAAAAGCTTCTATTCTTGGATTACCATTAACATATAGTTAGCGATAAGGGCTTGCAAATAAAATTAAAATATCCACTTCTTCATGTGATTGATCACATAAAAACTAGATTCTGTGTCACCACAGGTACGGGGTACTTAGGGGCGACATGGTCACGACCACGCCACCTCTTTTGTTTAATGAGAGAGGACCTCGTATACCCCAGTCAATTCTCTCGACTGGACCCCAGAATACCACCACACAGAAAGCAAGTTTGCAAAAAGTAATAACAATTTATTTTATTTAGCTAGGACAGGGCATGAAGACTGCACTAGTGTACATTAATTGGAAATTTATGTTTAAATCTAAAACCTGTAATAAAATCGCCTTTAATAAAACTGGGCGCTAAAACTACTAAAAACCCTACCCAAAACAAATACAATATAACTCAATTTCCTAATCTAAAATACGAATAGCAGCAACCAAGGTTTACAGTCTCCCATCCACAGGAAAGTGCAGTTTCGCAGGCAAAATCCCCATTCTCCTCAGAGGATATAACCAAGTCTGTTCGGTAGTGCCGGGACCCGTCGACCAACTGGGACCTCAGCAACTGCAGGTAAGAGCAAATACTATCAAGTCTCAAATTGCACGGACTCAAATGCAATTATTCCATAATCCTCCTATTTCACAAGCACACGTCGGGACCGCCAGGATAGCAGGCAAGCCGGGACAGGTAAGTCTCTACAACCCCAACACAGGCACCCGATTTCAATAGGTGAACAGACATCTAACACCCTGACAAAAAGTCTCAATAAAGAAAGTTCAATTCCTGCTATGTGTGACTTCTTTAACTATTCCCCTTCCTCACGAAATAAAGCACAGTACTTAAAGCTCCGTGACGGTTCTCTCCCATAGTGCAATGTCCACTGCTTCCCCAACTTCCTTTATAATCCGTTTCTGAGGAGATCTTCGGCGCTCACCGCTGTCCCTATCTTTCACTCTCTCGGCCGTGTTCCTCCCTCATGCACTGCACCTTAGTTGGGTTGCACCCAAGGGGGAGGGGTTTCTAAGCACTGCCATAGGAACCTGACCGAAACGTCACTCTATCAAAGCTGCCATTGGCCCCTGCGCTCGTCACTCAGAACAGGTCCCATCCCACATCCTGTTCTATAAAACGAGACGTCAGCGCAGGTTCGTCCTCTATTGTCACTTCGCCCGGACCGAGAATGTGAGCTCTCTGTGTCTTGTTTGTGCATTAGACGGTATTATTATTGTTTACAATAATTATTATTGCTGTTCGGTTGGCTGACTTCACAGCTGTGCTGTCACCACCGTTTACCTGTTGTGTCTATTTGTACTATTAGTTATTATTGATAGCTAATCCGACTATATTCCGTCCGCACTCCAGGGCTCCAGTGTGCTTTTGGTTTTAGTTTCGGCTACAAATAGCACACTTTAAAAATAATAGTCATGTTTATATAGTGCCTTATATATACCGACTGCTTGCTGTGTTGGTTTTTTGTCCACAGGACTTTTTCCTCCACAGCAGGAGCACTAGCTTACTTTCAATTCCCCATTGCTCAGGCACACAGGAAGTTTCTCTGCTTCGCCTTCGAGGGCCGAGCATTCGAGTTTGCTGTTCTCCCCTTCGGCCTGTCGCTAGCCCCACACACTTTTTCCAAGTGCATGGACGTCATGTTAGCCCCCTTGTATTGCCAGAGGGTCCACGTCCTCAATTATCTAGACGACTGGCTGGTTTGTTCTCACTCGAGGGTGCAGGTTCGGATACACACAAACCAGATTTTACCACCTCTCCGAGTCGACTCAAGCAGTCGGAATATATAAGGCACTATATAAACACGACTATTATTTTTAAAGTGTGCTATTTGTAGCCTAAACTGAAACCAAAAGCGCACCGGAGCCCTGGAGCGTAGACGGAATAGAGTTGGATTAGCTAGGTCTTCGTCTCTGTCTAGCACGCTGTCAGCTTCTGTGGGCGCAGCCACGGTTCCGCTCCATCAGAGCAGTTCACCTCCCAGGCCTGTCCAACACGGCGTCAGATCTCCTCTCTCAGGGAGGCCCCCCGATCTTGGAATGGTGCCTCCACCCGCTTGTGGTACAACAACTGTGGAGCCGGTTCGGCAGGGCGGACGTGGATCTCTTTGCTTCGGCAGAATCCACACACTGCACACTATGGTTCTCTGCCCAAGACCGCTGAAGAACCCAAGGGATCGACGCGCTAGCCCACATGTGGCCGTGCTGTCTCCTTTACGCGTTCCCACCATTCCCCCTTCTCCCAGTGGTGCTGGAGAAGGTCAGGAGAGAACGAGCCCCTCCTCCACGGAGAGCCTTGGCAGCTCCCAGTGAGAGCGGACTTGTTGTCCCAGGTGCAGGGCAAGCTTTGGCACCCCAATCCGGGCCTCCTCCAGCTCTGGGCCTGGCCCCCGAGTCGGCTAAGGACATTCAGCACTCAGACCAACTGTTTGTGTCTCATAGAGTGCAGACACAGGGCCAGGCGCTTTCAAAGCAGCACCTCTCGCATTGGATTGTGGACACTATTACCATGGCCTAAGAGTCCACCAGGACCCCGGTGCCTGATCACCTGGTGGCCCCCTCGACTCGAGGCGTGGCCACATTGTGGGCCTTTTTTCAAGGTTCCCCCTTGGTAGACATTTGTGCGGCTGCAGCTTGGGCCTCGCCGCTTACAGTTGCCCGGTTCTACAGGTTGGATGTGACGGGACCGGTCCCTTCCATTGGGAACCCTGTGTTGGCTGCAGTCGAGCCTCAGTAATCTACGGGCTCTTGCTCCTGACTTTCCTCTCCCAGTCTGCCCCTGTAAGTGCATCCTGAGGGAGCTAGTGAACCGTGTCTTTCCCTTCCACCGGACTATGCCTTCCAGTCGAGCACCCATGCAAGCTGCTCCTGGATCCGACAACCCTGTCGATGTGTTCCCAGGGCTTGTCATGTGGCCTACAGGCATGTTGCCTTACGAGGCCACCCTGTACATAGTTTGTTCATTATGGTTCCTTTCTTAACACAGTACAGCTAATGTTGCCCTGCGTTAGCTGGTCTAACCAGCAGGCATCAACTGCTCCTGTGTTCCATGGGCGGCACACGAGTTCGTTCCTGCACCCCGTGGTGTATATAGTTAGTTTGTACGAAATCTAAATTGTCAGCACAATGGAGCTCTTCCACTCTGTACTGTTTAGTTGAGTTGGATGCTCTTGTGCTGTGCGCTGACAGCATGAAGGTCTTGCTGTCACGCGATATGTATATATTGTATATTGTTCAGCTCGGCTACTCTGTTGACTAGCCAGCTATGTATTATATTGTATTTTTCTCATTGGGTCTGTGGCCCCGCTCCTATTGGATCAGGGGTCCACTGCCATGATATTGCGCGGAGGCCACAGAAGTGCTTGATTGCCCGTGCCAGACATTGTGCAAGTAGATTACAGCCTCGCTCCATCTGCACCAGTAGAGCAGCCGGCCTTGCTCTTGTAAGCGGAGGGCGTAAGAGTTGACCTCTGTAGCCCCACTTTGTATATGCTGATTGCAGACAGTTCCCAGTAGAGCGTGACTACGGTCCTTGCTCCTGGGCGACTCAGGTGCGGCCCTACGGGGCCCCTGAGGTTACTGTCTGGAGTGGTGTTACCGAGGTCCCGTAGCGGTGCACCTCGGGGCAGGCTCCCTTATCAGCTCGCTGCCTCCTCCCTTGCGACGGTTTTGTTATACGGTAACCCCTACCCCTTGGGCAGTGCTTCCAACTTGAAAGATAATGATAGGTTGCATATGCAACCTCGGTTGTCTGAAAAAGGAAGCAATGCCCAAGGTTGCAAGGTCGCACGGGAGTCCTGGCTCCCAGCAAAAGAGGACGAACCTGTGCTGACATCACGTTTTATAGAACAGGATGTGGGAAGGGACCTGTTCTGAGTGACGAGCGCAGGGGCCAAAGGCAGGTTTGATAGCTGATGTTTCGATCAGGTTCCTACAGAAGTGCGCAGAAACCCCTCCCCCTTGGGCAGTGCTTCCTTTTTCAGATAACCGGGGTTGCATACACAACCTATCATTTTAAACAGTTTAATAGTTTTAAGATAGTGTAAACAGGGGAAAGCTACAAACCATGCCATTTCAATTATTTTGATAGAATTTAAAAGACATTGGGATATTTAATTTAAATCCAAGATTAATATTTAATGTTTGCATGTATTTATAACAAAAAGGAATATATTTCATCACGGCACATTGTATTGCAGTCCGATGCAGTCCTTTCTCCAGCAGGATTTTCGCGATCTTATAAAACACTTTTAAATGTCTTTCTGCTCCAAGCAATTAATCCTGAATGGCACTTTCCCACTTTACATTAATAACTGCTCCAGATTAATCGTTTTCCCAAGGTAAACACACATATTGCTTTTTTTGACAACTTTCTTTCTCTTGCATTGAGAGCGCGTGCCATTACTGTACTTAATTTCCAAATGCAGTGGCGTTACATCAGGTACATCACAGTACGTGCCCCGGACCAGTTTGGGACTCAGACAGAAACTGTGCCTCCTAAAACTACTTCTGGCACAGGTGGAGGTGCAGCGGAGCCCTGTTGGAAACACCCTGGCCTGGCACGGCCACGCTGAGGTGCAGCTAAACGTGGCAGGTGGAAATGCGGCATAAGTTAATATTCAGTTGTGGGCTGACACCTGGCAGATGGCCACTGGAGTACTTCCCCCCTACAAGGGAAGGGAAAGAGGGAACAAGTTTGCGATTTGGGACGGAGCCATAGTGGCTAGAGTCTCTATTTATTCTCTGTAATATATTCGGACAACTTAGATTTCCTCAGCGGGCACACGGAGGGTTATAACACAGACGTCAGTACAGTAAAGGTTTCTATCACACTTCCTGCAGTAGTGACTCTCGCATCTGTCGCTATTATCACAAGACAACACAAACAACGCACTTCCCTTCCGTGCGCCTCTTGACTCAGGCTCTGTTTCAGATACATGCAATAAAGACAAACACAGGTTGTAGCGCAACAGTAGCCATGTTGTATTGGAGCAGCACTTCCTAACATCAACATATGAACAACCCGCTCAAAGTACAGTTCCTCTAACTAACATATCATATAGAGTGCCACCTAGTGGCACAACATATCTAACTCCCATAACAGGCACGTCTCCCGGCTGGACGTGCTGCTCAGTCTCTGTGCTTTCACAGTCTTGCGGTTCCCTCGGCGTCTCTCTCCCAGCAGCTCCCTGCGCCCGGCTGACTCACAGTCCTGCTCTCTCGTCCGTGTCTCGATGGTAATGAAGCTGTGCCCTCTCTGCCCCACATGCCCCATTTAAAGGGAAAACAATTAACACTAGTTAGCAGTGGAAACAGGTAATTGCTAGTACAGTGCAGGTGACATACCTCATTGTCCACGTGAATGTCCTTTGGTTTAGAAGCTCATAATAACAACCAAAAAAAACGTGCTCACACAACAACCATATTAAATGAGTGAAATATAAAGAAAATAAACCAAACAAAAGAACTCATGATAACACAAACCAACATAAAGAGATAATTAGTGACAAATCAAATAATTAGTGATAATAACTTAAACTCATAATAATTGATATAAATGAGCCTCCATCACGTCTGTGATGCCACCAACAAAGTGGGCCAAGTATGGCAAAAAGTACAACGAAGACTGGGAACAGGAACAAGAACTTAAAGACTGGATAGGTCAAGTGGTCGGTGATCAAAGTAAAGCTATGTGCAGGTACTGTAAAGCGGAGATTTGCGCTCACCATGCAGACCTCCTGCAACATGCAAGTACAGACAAACATAAGAGAAATGCCAAGCCATTTTCCTCAGCAGGTTTATCAGACATCGGTTTTACTGTGTCAAAACTTTCGACTACCATTCAAAAGGCTGAGCTTCAGCTAGCTAGCTATATTACTTGCCACACAGCAGTTAGTTCAGTGGATCACTTGGGTGAATTGGTAAGTTCAACCTTTGAAAAGGACTTGAAAATCCATCGTACAAAATGTACAGCACTTATCAACAACGTCATTGGCCCCTGCATGTTCAAAGACTTGTATAAAGATATCGGAGAGTCTCAGTATTCGCTGGTAATCGATGAGAGCACAGATGTCGCTGCGACAAAGCAGCTGTGCGCAGTAGTACACTACTTCAGTGTCTGATTAAACAAAATAGTTTCAACATTTTTGGGCTTAGTGGATATGCAGGGAGAAACAGCAGAAGCAATCGCAACAACACTGACACAGTTTCTCGACCGCATCGGTCTTGATATCAAAAAGTGTGTAGGGATCGGAACCGATGGCTGTAGTGCCATGGTTGGAAGGAAAAACTCGGTTTATACTCACCTTCTCAAAAAGAACGAGAAACTACAACTGCTTAAGTGCGTGTGTCATTGCATTCAACTTTGTGCCAGCAAAGCCGTTGAAACACTGCCTCGGATTCTCGATTTTCTAATTTCACACTCACACAACTGGTTTTCTCACAGTGCACTGAGGCGCAGAGAATAAAGCCCTGCACGGGCCTCAAATCTAGGCCCTAGCCCGGCCCTGGCCCGAGACGCTCAGGCCCGAGACGCTCAGGCCCCAGCCCGATCCTTGTCGGACAGCTGTTCACAATCTCATCCCGAGTCCGACTGGAGCCCGTGTTTTCTTTCTTTCTTTTTTTTTTTCACCATTACACAGCCTATAGTACTGTTGCAGCCATTAAAATAGTTCAGTTTTGTTTTTAATGGCAAAGTAGTTTTATTTATTTTCGTTTCTTTATTAAGTTAATTTAGAAAAATGTTCGGAGCATTTTTTGTTTGTTAAAGTTTTTGTTTTTTAAAGTGACGACCAAGCGGCCAGTGGCCGACAGTGAGTTGATCACGTTTGATCAGTTTAGCTTCTCAAATCAAGACTTGACTTGCCTACAATAAAATTGATAGATATAAAACACTTCAAGCATATCACACAATGTTAGTTTAAATGTTTATTATCACCACCACAGTAAAAAGGCATTTTTGACAAGCTGACCAGGCTGCACTGACACTGAACACCATGCGAGCCAGTCTGCGCAGGCGCGGTAGCATGCGCTCCAGGGGAAGCCTGTGTGCGTGTGTGTGCATGAGCAGACTGTCATGCGTGTCAGTGTGATAGGTTAAAAAACGTCTTTCTATGTTTGTTTTACCATCATCAACTTCTCATAGTTTCTTTAATGAATTAATGTCTAAAATATAAAAAGGAGGAGGAGCCTAAAACAGGCCCGATGCCCGGCCCGCGTGTGAACTATGACGTTAAAATTAGCCCGAAGCCTGTCCCGAAGGGTGTAAATAAGTCAGGGCTCAAACTCTGCTCTGAAGTTTTCCCAGTTTGTATTTAATTATTATGTAGAGCTCTAGCAGAGAATATGCCAACATTTACCAATGAATCAATCCCTGTGAAACGCCACTATTGCTAGTGCAGCTTTCAGGTACTAGATGGCTCTCCATATATGACTGCTGTGTGCATGTACTAGGACAGTGGGACGAGCTTAAGTTATATTTCCAGCTGTGCAAAGATGCAAAACGATGCTATGATGCAGAAGTGCTCTATCAGATGTACTGTGATCCTGTGAACAAACTTTACCTGGAGTTTCTCATGCCCATCTTACATGAGTTTTCTAGAATTAACAAGTTGTTCCAGCTCGAAACTGGCAATGCATTCAAAATGCTGGACGGCCTACAGTTATTTTTTCGTTCACTTATCTCAAGAGTAATCACACCCAGCGCCATTCCTCCATCCGATTCCAAACTCCTTGCTGTCAATTTGGATGACACAGTCAATCAACTGCCCGTGTGTGCTATTAATTTTGGGATGCAGTTTGCGATTTTTCTTGGAGAAGCAAAGCTTGACAGCACTGTTGAAACAAACATGAAGAATAGATATAGGGACTTTCTTCTGGAAGCAGCAAAGCAGGTGCAGAATAGGCTCCCAGCATATATCAATACTTTCAGCCCATCTGTGATTCTATCACAGAACAAACAACAGTTAGTCACAGCATCCATGCTGATAATGTATACAGGTGATCTTGGGGCCCTGGATGCACATTATCAGGGAATCCACTTCGAGGAGTGGAAAACTAAGGATGACTGTCAAGCAGAACAGTTCTGGGTAGAAGTTCTGAACTTCAAGGACAGCAGTGGGGAGCTGTGGTTTAAAGATCTGGCCCTGTTTGCGCTGTCTCTTCTTGTAATGCCCCTTAGCAATGCCAATGTTGAAAGGGTTTTTTCAAAAATGAACCATGTGAAATCCAAACTGCAGAACAGAATGGGCCAGAAGACACTCAGTAGCATAGTGTGCGTTCGCTACGGCCTAAGAAGACTGGGGATTTGCTGCAAGCACTTTGTCCCAAGCCAGGAGATGTTGATGTCTTCACTGTTTGAATGTACAGAAATGGAGAAGAGACAGGGGAGATGATGGATGGTGCAACAGAGAGGGATGACCTTCTTGTATAAGGTGAACAATTGAATGTTTTAATTTAATTTAACATATTAATCTATTATTAAAGGTTATAACTAAAAATAAGCATAACATACTCATATATACTGTTCTAATTGTATTTGGTTCTAATGTGTTTTATTATACATATAAGAAAGTTTACAAACGAGAGGGGGCCATTCGACCCATCGTGCTCGTTTGGTGTTCATTAATATCTTAGTGATCCAAGGATCCTATCCAGTCTATTTTTAAATGTTCCCAAACTTTCAGCTTCAACCACATCACTGGGTAGTTTATTCCAGATTGTGAATACTCTCTGTGTAAAGAAGTGTCTCCTGTTTTCCGTTTTGAATGCCTTGAAGCCCAATTTCCATTTGTGTCCCCGGGTGCGTGTGTCCCTGCTGATCTGGAAAAGCTCCTCTGGTTTGATGTGGTCAATGCCTTTCATGATTTTG
The DNA here is from genome assembly GCF_036373705.1 of Amia ocellicauda. Taxonomy (NCBI): domain Eukaryota; kingdom Metazoa; phylum Chordata; class Actinopteri; order Amiiformes; family Amiidae; genus Amia; species Amia ocellicauda. Next base: position 40,023,607 of record NC_089858.1, read on the forward strand.
AAGAATTGGATCAAGTCTCCACGTAGTCTCCTCTGTTCCAGGGTGAAAAGATTCAGTTCCCTCAGTCTCTCCGAGTAGGACTTTCCCTTCAGACCTGGAATAAGTCTGGTTGCTCTCCTCTGAACTGCCTCTAAAGCAGCAATATCCTTCTTGAAGTGTGGTGCCCAGAACTGTGCACAGTATTCCAGATGAGATCTAACTAGCGCATTGTACAGTCTTAACATTACTTCCCTTGTTTTAAATTCTACACTTTTGACAATATACCCTAGCATTCTGTTTGCCTTTTTTATTGCTTCCCCACATTGCTTGGATGGAGAAAGTGAGGACTCCACATAGACTCCTTGGTCTTTCTCATGCGTCACAACCTCACTCCAGTTAGAAGTGACTTCTCTAATCGACACCCTCTGTCTCCTATACATGTGGCTGTTACAGGCAACTCCCCCTTAGTGCTCCTGTCCTTTTCTCCTTTTCCATCTCTCCAATCCTATTCTGCTCGCAGGTGATCAGAGATGAGTGGATAGTGCCTTCCCTCCCTTTAAGCTTTGTTGCCGTTCGATGATTGTTTGTCAAATAAATTCTGTCAAATAAATAAATTCTGTCAAATAAATAAATTGTCAAATACATAAATTCTGTCAAATAAATACATAAATTCTGTCAAATAAATACATTTTTACTTTTGAAACTTGGAGTGGTTTCATTTTGATTTGTTGCAGCCTGTTGACATTGAGGCCATAACAGGCTATAATAATATTGGGCTTGTTTTGTTTTAAATATTGGGCTTGTTTTTTTTATTAAATATTGGCTTGTTTTTAAAAAAATATTGGGCTTGTTTTTTTATTAAATATTGGCTTGTTTTGTTTTAAATATTGGGCTTGTTTTTTTATTAAATATTGGCTTGTTTTGTTTTAAATATTGGCTTGTTTTGTTTTAAATATTGGGCTTGTTTTTTTATTAAATATTGGCTTGTTTTGTTTTAAATATTGGGCTTGTTTTTTTATTAAATATTGGCTTGTTTTGTTTTAAATATTGGGCTTGTTTTGGGCTCGTTTTTGAAGCTGCGGTTGCTTATTTGTCTCGCGAGAGTTGGCAACACTGACAGCCGCTCAGTTCAGCGGCACCATGGCGGACAGCGAGATGGACAAGTGTGATCCGGAGTCTCCCTCGATGCTAAGTGGACCGGAGCTGGTTCAGCGTGTAGATGAACTGAGGTAAACACTTCGGTAGCTTATTTTATACACTCTTGTGTATAACTGAAATTAAAATAAGAATGCGATTTGTTTTGGAACACCGCATTACTCCGTGACATCTGACATCCTACTGAAAGTAATATATTATTGCTACAAAGCTATGGAGAATATTATTTCATGTAAAGTTTTGTGAATACATCAGTTGCTTGTATATTGAGTTAGTGGAGTACATTTTGAATGATCAAAAAGCTTAAAGAAATGGTCGTGCAAGTGATACTGTGTCCATCAAAAAATCTCTATGAATGCAGAATCGGGGCTAATGCTAATACTGGGGTCACACTACACGATTTTAAACCCGATTTGTCCCCCACAAGCAGCCTGGTCGGGGCGCGTCCCCGCTGCCGATGGTCCGATGGTCTGATCGGAAGCTGGTCGGAGCCGCTACGAGTTTATTAAACCTGTTTCATATTTACGACTCGATCGGCGCCGATCGTGGAGAGTGACGTGATCAGCAGCCAATGAAAGCCGAGCTGACTGAAGAAGAGAAAAGAAACAGAATAATAAACATGACAGGAGAATACGATTGTCATACGTAGTTATTAAAATACTTCAACTACCAATGCTTGTTTCGGCGCAGGTTATTTAAAAATACTCTAATACAGGGAAAATAATATTTTCAAGTACCAATTAGTATCTGTTATTGACGCAGGTCTGCGCTAAATATCGATCCTACAATGCGATGCTCACAGTATAGGATGGATAGAGCTGTGACTGGTGCTCAGCTGCAGCTCTCACCATGTCTTTACACTCATCCTCTTTTCTCTGCGCTTTTTGTATTTGTCTGACACACGAACACGGACAGCAAGAGCAGTTTGTTGCGCAGATTTTCGTAGTTTTGCACAGATCTCCAGAAATCCACTGATCCCATTGGTGGAGCATAACTGCGGACATCTGCGCATCACGAACGTGACCTGTAACTAGCTGTAGCCTTTTCGCTGTGTGGATCACGCGTGTTTCTGCGAGATTTGGAGGCTGTGACGTAGATCGCCACGACGAGGATGTCAGATCAGTCTGTGTCCCGTGTACTTAAGCGATCGGGTGTGTGCGTTCCTTCACGACGCAAAAGACATAAATCCGGTGCAAAATAGTCGTTAATGCACACGGTTAGTATTGTGCTCATGATGTATTTATGCGCAGTGTTATTTTGTAAAGTGAAAATATGTAGGACTATTTAATACCATATTATGGCTTTTAGCAAGATAAGAGTTTGCTCCTTTAATATAAATACATAAGAAAAACACATTTGAAGGAGCAGTGCATTTGGGTCAGTTTTCTCCAGACTCTCCCATTATTCTGGTAGCTGATAGCTGCTCTGCAGTGACTGTTCTCTGGTGACTTTGCGCTGTGGCCTTTTGTCTTTCTGTCAGTCGCTTCAATGCTGCTAAGAAGGCGGAGAATGAGTTGTTCGAGAGGTTTTTGAGCCGCCTTGACCCGAAGGACCTGGAGCCACTGGCCCCCACAAAGCCCTCTCTTGGTGTGTCCCAGACAGAAGTGTCTCAGGTATGGGTATGGAGCCGGGTCTGGAGTACTTACCTACTGTCAAGGCAAATGACACTGTTTTTGACACATGTAATTGTAAACACTTCTGAGAAAAGACAATGAATTGAATATAGCAGTCATCATTGGCTCAGAACTCAATATATAATGTGTTCCTTCATAATAATCTTTCCTACTGTCTCGGAAGTATACTAACCCAAAAATTACTAACACAGCCCCCGAAGAGGCTGACTATGGACCAGAAATGTTACATAGCTCAGCTGGAGCTGGCGGAGATGGAGAAGGACATGCAGAGGTCTCGTGAGGAGTCAGAGGCAGAAATTGACCACTACAAGGTAGGAGCTGCTGATGTAACTACCTCATGGTGACTTCTACACAATATCATAGACTTCTTCTTGGGAGAAGAAGTTCACTTTAATTAGCATTTTTGGATACTTTTTTCTTTTTTTCATTTCCCACACAGGCCATCATAGAAGCTGCAGATATCCGTCTGCTTGAGATCAAGAAAGATCGCCGCAAGTTTGAACGTGACTTTGTGAAACCGCTGCAGGAAAAGAAAGGAGACATGATGGTAGCGCAAAAGGTCACACATTACTTTCAGGACCGAACTCGGGCCAAGGTGACTAGACTAAGAGAGTGAACACTGAGACCACGTGTGTTTGTTTTTACCATACTGGCTATTTCTGTTTTGTTTGTTGTTGTTTTTCTCTGTTGAATAGCAATTTAGTATATTGTTTTGATTTCATCAGATTGAGTCCTCTTCTCTTTTGACCATTAGATCTGCAACCTTTCCTTTTGGGGGAAAACAATCACATTCTGTGCTTTTCATGTATCAGCATCCTACAAACGGCCTTGTTTAACCCTGCTCTGGTACCATGAAAAAAGTTACATTGACAGTACCATTGGGGTGGGGTCACAGAGACCCCATGGTACCACATGGTTCTTAAAAACGGTTGTATCTTTATGCTGTTTAATGCTTTCTCCTAAAAATGGTGCGACCACTGTGAGTGTGGGTGCAATGAAAACTGATCACGGCCTCTCCCATAGGAGACCCTTGTAGAGAGTCTGCGATTGAAAAATGCAGCCCTGAGAGAGCAGCTCAAGAAGCTCGAAATGCAGCTAAAAGAGGTAGGAGATGCTGCAAGTGGAAACAAAATTAGGAAAAGCAAACATGTTAAGTGAGCAGACATACACTCACCTAAAGGATTATTAGGAACACCTGTTCAATTTCTCATTAATGCAATTATCTAACCAACCAATCACATGGCAGTTGCTTCAATGCATTTAGGGGTGTGGTCCTGGTCAAGACAATCTCCTGAACTCCAAACTGAATGTCTGAATGGGAAAGAAAGGTGATTTAAGCAATTTTGAGCGTGGCATGGTTGTTGGTGCCAGACGGGCCGGTCTGAGTATTTCACAATCTGCTCAGTTACTGGGATTTTCACGCACAACCATTTCTAGGGTTTACAAAGAATGGTGTGAAAAGGGAAAAACATCCAGTATGCGGCAGTCCTGTGGGCGAAAATGCCTTGTTGATGCTAGAGGTCAGAGGAGAATGGGCCGACTGATTCAAGCTGATAGAAGAGCAACTTTGACTGAAATAACCACTCGTTACAACCGAGGTATGCAGCAAAGCATTTGTGAAGCCACAACACGTACAACCTTGAGGCGGATGGGCTACAACAGCAGAAGACCCCACCGGGTACCACTCATCTCCACTACAAATAGGAAAAAGAGGCTACAATTTGCACAAGCTCACCAAAATTGGACAGTTGAAGACTGGAAAAATGTTGCCTGGTCTGATGAGTCTCGATTTCTGATGAGACATTCAGATGGTAGAGTCAGAATTTGGCATAAACAGAATGAGAACATGGATCCATCATGCCTTGTTACCACTGTGCAGGCTGGTGGTGGTGGTGTAATGGTGTGGGGGATGTTTTCTTGGCACACTTTAGGCCCCTTAGTGCCAATTGGGCATCGTTTAAATGCCACGGCCTACCTGAGCATTGTTTCTGACCATGTCCATCCCTTTATGACCACCATGTACCCATCCTCTGATGGCTACTTCCAGCAGGATAATGCACCATGTCACAAAGGTCGAATCATTTCAAATTGGTTTCTTGAACATGACAATGAGTTCACTGTACTAAACTGGCCCCCACAGTCACCACATCTCAACCCAAAAGAGCATCTTTGGGATGTGGTGGAACGGGAGCTTCATGCCCTGGATGTGCATCCCACAAATCTCCATCAATTTCAAGATGCTATCCTATCAATATGGGCCAACATTTCTAAAGAATGCTTTCAGCACCTTGTTGACTCAATGCCACGTAGAATTAAGGCAGTTCTGAAGGCGAAAGGGGGTCAAACACAGTATTAGTATGGTGTTCCTAATAATCCTTTAGGTGAGTGTATATGGACTATAGTTTGTAAAAGCCATGATTTTGAAAATACAGTTTTCTATACATACGTACAGCATTTTGCCATCCTTTAACAAGTGTCTTTTTACTGTTTACCCCTCCTGGCAGAAGGAACAGAGGCATGAAGCTCCGCACAAAAGGGACAAGTTAGAAAAAGAAAAACGGAAATTAAAAGAGGAGTTGCATGAGAAGGACAAGGAACTCCAGGTTCTCAATCTAAAGTATCGAAACATGCTTCAGGTCCTCAAGTCTAACAAGGTGAGCCCTCAATGTCTGGTTCTCACTGGCTTAGTTGGTGGATCTGAAGAGCTAAGTAAGGTTCCTGAAATCTGAACAGAGTTACAGGGAGATACAAATATTTTTAATTTGGCTCATCAGTGAGGTGTGTATCTCATGTCCTTTTTTTTGTCGAAGAATATGTAGAGGGAGTTTAAGAGTTTCCTGCAAGACCCCTCTCTTTTACCTTCAACTTAATACTGTTGTGCTCTGTTCTCTTAGAAACAGCTACAGAACGCTATGTGTGAATCAGACCGACTTGACAGAGAGATCTCTGCACAGAATGAAATGCTGGTGAAGCTAGACAGTGAATGCCTGCAGGCAGAAAAGGTGAGTTTCCGCACAACAGGCAGTGGCTATACCTGCATCCTAACAGGCAAAATAATATTTTTGGTAAAGTTGTGCTAATGAGACTATTTCTCTGCTTTGTCTTGTTTATTCTTCTTTAATGCTCCACCCCTATTATGTCCTAATGTTGCCGTGCTTTGCAGGAGCGAGCCGAGGCGGAGGCTGAGAACCAGAGACTGCACAGTCAGCTCTCCGAGTACCAAGTGCCAGATGTTCTGGAGTATGCCAAATGCATCGCTCGACATCATGAGCTGGAGCAGAGTGTTAGGGTGTGGGAGCGAAAGGTGAAAATCGCAGAGGTGAGTGGAGCAGCCAGTTGCTTGTTACAACAGCCTCGGGTGGACTGGGACCAAAATTCAGCCCTGGCATTTTAACCACAACCAGCCCCCCAATATCCAAACCATAAACAACCATCAGTTACCCCCACCCCATTGGCCTCCTCCCGCCCCACACACCACCACCAAAAATTGCACACAGAGTGTAATGTCACAAACCTAGGACTATACAACAAGTTCCTCAACTTTGAATGTGACCATTGGTAATTAGTATTTAGTTTTTGACCAGCACTTTTAGACAAACACAACAACTGGAGGTACAACTCTACACTAAAGGTGCGCCTCTGTTGTCTTGCCTCCCTGTTCTGCTGCCTGTCCCTGTATGTAAGTTCCCCCTACTCTAAGTGTTAATTACTATAACGTGTAAAGCCAACATCATAAGGGCCCAGCTGCACATCTGTGCACCTCTGTTTTCTTTGTACTTCTACTGCACTCATCTCTCTGTCTCTGCCGAGCCTAGCATCACTGGGATTAGAAGACCAGGGGACCACACTGCCGATTTCCTGACACATTTCACACACACTTCCATTGGTGCACCTGAGCTGTAATGCTGCTGCAGCTTTAAGGGACGGGCTTGGTTGCTTTTCATACTGAATGTACCAAGTCACATTGGCTTTTCTGCCCTGGTCTTTAAATTGGCAGGCATTTTGTTTTCCAATATAGACTCTCAGCCTGAAAACTACTGCCTGCCTCCAAAGAACAAATCTAAACCCTGTACTGTTATTTTGTGACTCACTACATGGCAGGTTTCGTTCCTCTCAAAAGAGGCTGAAACAATGATTAAAATTGCAGAAGTAACTAGGGAAATGAATTAGCCCACGTGCTGCCTACCAGACTGATCCTGTGCTATGGCTTGGGTCAAGTTCAGAATATAATTTGAAAACACAAAAGTGTTAATCTGGAAAGAAAAACAATGAAGAAATGGTGTATACTGTCACCACAAATAAAAGTCTGCCATTGTGTCGTAATGTACTGCTACACTGCACTTGCTATCGTGGTGATGAGAAGTGAGCTTCTGAAAAACAACACATGAAAATACTTACCTTTTTCATATACATATCCTTTGGTGGACCTAAGACTTTCCGCAAAGACTTGTACTCCGTGTGCTGACTGCTCACTGCTGACACTGGCTAATTAGGTGCTCATGTGCTGCAGCCGTATTGTCCGCTCCCTCGCAAACAAGCTGCGGACTGACGGCTGCAGACATTGAGCACCGAGGCGACTGTGACGTCAGCAGCAGCTGTGCTTCATTTATTTAATCCCTCTCCTTTCCCAACAGGGGCAGCTAACCACATAGGATCTGATGACGATTGAACCCTTTTGACTGACCGGCGCAACCTGTTGGTGTGGACATTTTTAATTGTGTGCTAGCTTTGCCTTTTCCCCCCCTTTTTTGTCTTTTTTTTTGGCCAGTGTGAACTCTATTAAAGCCCTCTTATAAAAAAAACTATTTTACACTCCATTCAATTATTTTTATCTTTGTCTTTCCTGTCTTTGTCGCATAGTATCCTTGGTCAGAGCCAAGGAAAGCGGATTGATGTGGATTCAAGAAAAAGGTGGGCCGGGCAGCATCAATCCAGAACACAAGAATCAATTAGGGTCACTTGCTGAGCAAACCATACACATCCACACACAAAAATCAGATGGAGAAAACTTCACAAAACGATGTATGAAATTAAGGTTTGGCACGTAATAACTTTACCTTCTATTAATAATCCTTTGTGATGTAAATCTTATGGTTTAAATTGTAAGTAAACTTGTGTTTTTTACCTTTTTATCCCAGGACGCCTACGCAAATCAGCTGACGTAGTCAACTAGCTCAGCTAAGTACCGATTGTTTTGGCTTTTTTAATTGTATATATATATATATATTACCCCTGTATTCGTAACCTTAGCACAGCAGCTACTGTTTGTTAGTTACTTACTTACATAGCACATTTGAGTAGGCTATTAATTGTGATAGCATTCCTGACATTCCAAGCACTTAATTTGCATTGGGCCATTCGCTGTACTAGGGAGGGGGGACTTCGACAGTGTTTTTTGTTATCTTGCAATATTTGGGCCTTTTGTTATGAGGTGCCATTAGGGACATTATTCATCCCATGGTACAGACACTATATACTGAGATACACTATATACTAAGATGCAGACGCTATATACTGAGATACACTATATACCGAGATGCATACACTATATAATGAGACACATATGTGTATAACTCGTAGTTGGATCTTGGATGGAGCTGGCGGACCCCTGCGAGGTGAGCTACCACCCGTCCCAGCCCCTGACTCTTGGCGGACTGCCAGCTCGATCCCAAGATCCAACTACGAGCTTTTTAACTGCAGCAACTTTAATATACGCTATTGGAGCTGGAATTACCACGGCTGCTGGCACCAGACTTGCCCTCCAATGGATCCTCGTTAAAGGATTTCAATTGTACTCATTCCAATTACAGGGCCTCGAAAGAGTATTGTAATTTTTCATCACTACCTCAACAAATCGGGAGTGGGTAATTTGCGCACCTGCTGCCTTCTTTGGATGTGGTAGCCGTTTCTCTCAGTATTTACAAAATATAATGTAGATTTGGGAGGGGGTGGAATGAGTGATAGTTTTCAGTCACACTTCATTGCACAGAAGTCCTTGAAGCTTGGAATTTAAATATTTTTCGCTAAAAAAAAATCCGGTATGTCGATATGTTGATGGTTTTGTTTTCCTATTAAATTATTATAATGGGTAATTCCTTAAAAAAGCAGAGACCAGCAGATACTAATGCAAAGTATTTATAGCTGAGGGAGATTCCATAACTGGAAACAGAAACTGGAAACTGAAACTGAAGTTACTGTGCACTGGTGTTCACTGAGTTTTACTGATTGCATGTTTGATTTATATTGGCCTAAGCCAGGTAACAACGCAATACCAAGTCTACATGAAGGCTCTCGTGAAACATGTTGGGTGTTACAGCACAATAACATATAATCTACTGTGAGCTACTGTGATGAAATTATAATTGTATGTGCTTAGTTCAGTGCAGAAAAGTGTGCATTTTAGATGAGAAGGTTTAGTTTATGAAAACTGCAAGGTGCTGGAAAAGCTTTGACAATGTACCTTGAAAATGCTTGAATTTGACTTTTGAAAAGTAGTACGAACCCTGTACGATGTTCCTAAGTGGTCGAGGCCAACTTTGTCCGGTAAAAATGAGTTTTACCCTTCTGGGGCCGGTTGTACTAACAGGACCCTGTCCCGGATCCAGCCTCCGATCTTGATCTTGATCTCGATCTCAAATCCGAGCTCAACATCAATCCTACTTTTCAGCAGGATCAGAACTCGATCCGAGTTTATAAAATGGAGAAACTCTGCATACTTAATTTAGTTAGCCGATGTCAAACACACATACTGCGGGTATCCTTAGGTCACTTAGTTATTAATGGACACCAGACGAGCATGATGGGTCGAATGGCCTCCTCTTGTTTGTAAACTTTCTTATGTTCTTATGTTCTAAAGACAGGCAAAACCCTTTAGAGGTTTTTGGTGAGGAAGGTGTATGAAAGCGGTACAGATTAACATCATGAAGCATATTAAATCTCACAGACATGATTGATCCTGTAGTGGGACCAACAATGAAGTGCAGTCATGCCTTACCCATACGTTTGAAGCTATGTTTAGCGTTTCGATTTTTTGCAACTGGCAGGTTGCAGCAAATACTAACATTAACGGTGTAGACAAGTCTGGTTAAGCACAGATAAACAACAAAAATGTGACTTACATTATTTACAAAGATTTGCACTTTCAGATAAACAGTATAATGTTGAACCATGCATTCTGCTTTTGTGTCTTTATGGTGAGGTGTAGTTTGTGTGCGATTAGGGTTTTATTTATTTTCATTATTGTAAATAATCATGTAAAAGCTCTTATTTCTCCAACACCCCCATTGCAAACTCAAGACGAAGGGTGACAGAGCCTCCTGTAGCAGCTCCACGGCTGTGTAACACTTTGAGAAGTGCCCCTACACTCCATTGTTTTAGGAAAATTCTTAAACTCACCTTTTAAAAAAAAGCTTTTCAGCATCTATTTTTTTTAACTACTCTTGAGTTGCTATTGCTGTGTTGCCTGTTTGATCTTGTCGGTTTTGACTGCTTGACATGTAGCACTCTGTATGACAAGAGCGAGTTATAAATAAAATGTATTAAAATGTAAAAATTATTATTATTGTAATATTAAAACTACAAAGTTTGTGTATTTTGTGTGATCCAACTTTTCGGGTTGACAGAATACATTAAATCAAGGGCATAAGCACACTGACATTAACATGCATTGGGAAACATAGTGAATAATTAAGCAATTAAGTTTAATTAATAAACTGGTCAGCAATACAGCACAGTATAGTTTTCTTAAAGGTTTAGGTTTATTGTCATCATTTCATTAGAGTGGTAGACGTTCAAATAGCCGCACCAGTGACGGACAAGCCAGTTGATTTAACTAGGAAATTCCTTAGTTGCCGCATGCGCTGCTAATAATCGTATTAAAAAATATATTAAAAAGGGATTAGTGGAGCCTGATCTTGATCTGCTTTATACAACACCTTTTTATGATCCAGATCCAGTGAGCCTGGATCCAATCCTGTTTTCTGATCGTGTTAGTACAACCCACCCCTGGAGACTTGCTGGTATCGTGGTCATCCTGGCTGCTCCGTGACTTCCTGGTACGGGTCTGGATCTGTTAGTTTTTTCCCCAGGGTGCCAGGGGAAATATTCAAGACATTTGGCACTATGAGAGAAGCCAAACTGAGCTTTGGGCTGCACAGGGGGTGTTCTGCCCGATAGAGAGCTATTTGACGGCCACTTTCAGGGCTTTACGTGGGATTTTTAGATGGTTTTCTCTGTTTTCTTCCAAGTCTCCCATATAAATGCATTGGGGAGAAAAGCCAGGGCTATCCCCGACATTTGAGGGGGATAATCACAGCAGTACGATTGCTTGGTCTCGGTAAAAAGGGGCTCTTGAAGCATACAATCTGAAGCTAGAGCTCTGGTGCACCAGTCTCCCATTCAGACCGCAAACCGATTCGAACCCCTCAGTGTCGCATCTGCTGAGAAGGGGCTCATCATTGGAGACTCCGTAGTATCAGTAGCCGGATCTTCTGGACAGGAAGGGCACGTATGCCAGGCTGTTGTCTATTGACTACAGCTCGGCATTCAAAACCACTGTCCCGGCCAGGCCGGTACAGAAATTGAGGGACCTGGACTTGGACATATCCACCTGTAACTGGATTATTGGTTTCCTGACAGGCAGGCCAGCCAAAAGTGGGGAAACTATACTTCATCCACTCTGGTCCTCAACACGGGGACACCGCAGAGCTACTGCCTTAGCCCTCAGCTGTATTCCCTATTTCCTCATGATTGCAATGCCATTGACATCGACAACCGGATCATCAAGTTTGCAGATTAGCGAGTCTGTGATCAGGACAAATCAGCGACTTTCCCATGTCTAGGGCTAGCTGCCATTTAAAACCTTATGTATTGATTGACATGAGCGGTTTCCCCTTAACTAGAACTGGAGTTTGCAAGCTGCTCTGTGTCACACTGACAGCACACTACTGGCCGTCGCACACGCTCGTCTCACCTTGCCATTGTGGCCCTGGAGGGTCTGCGTGTGCTTGAAGCTGGTGGTCGAGAAGATGTGGATGACGTTGACTGCTGCGAACATGTGGCCACCGTGAATGAAAGTGACCTGGGGAGGGAAGAGGCCAGTCAATGGGTAAATGAAGAAAACAGCTGTCTGACTTCCTTCAGGTGCCTGTTAGATCAATTTGCATCCGAATTACAGAAGGTACAATTTTACAACAGGGAGAAGGGGTAGGGATTCTGCACTTTACAGAAAAAATGGACTAAAATGGTCTCGTTGGCTGTCCTGCGGTCACCTCTCGGCAGCCGTGCACGCTGAACTCCCTGAAGGTCTGGATGTCATCGATGAGAAGATTCATCAGCAGCAGTTTATCCGAGAACCCCACCAGGACGTAGAGGCTGGAGGGGTGCAGTGCGATGCTGTAGGCTTTCTCATGGAATTCCTTGTAGAGTTCCAAGTCACTGACGATTCAAAGACAGACAAAAACAGCCGATGAACACAAATAAAAAACGTTTGCTGCACTTTTACGCTGTACTTTATAGAGTTCCTCATTATACTCGTCAGGTTATTTTCATAGTAGCATTCCAGCAGCCATAGTGCATACATTACCTCTCCAGATCTATCATCGCTGGACTTACTTGGTCTCGTAGTTCCAGATCCGCACCGAGCGGCCCAGGGAGCAGGTGGCAACGAGGGGTTTGCAGATGCAGACAGACAGGCCGGTGATGGGGCCGGAGTGGAAGGAGTGGGACAGGAGCTCAAAATGCGAAAGAAACACATGGCACGCATTGAGTACCTCTTCACCTGGGGGTGTGGAGCACAACCTCACGCAACAGAAGGTCTTCAACCCAGATGTACATCGATTAGCCAACTACTTAAGGAATGCATTCTGTTTGGGGCTCCGGATATGAAGACATAACCTAGGTCTTTGAATAACTGCTGAGAACATCAGATCAGCGGTGGCCCTAAAATAGAAAAGAAAACTTTGACATTGTAGCCTGCATGGGATGGGAGTTCATCTCCAGCACCTTGCTCATCTCTGCAGAGGAGAGAGTGATGCTGTAGAGCCGGCCCTGGTCCGTGCTGGTTATCAGGGTCTCCTCCAAGGGGTTGAAACACAGCGTGGCAATCTCCTGCTGCTCAGCGTTGCTCGGGTCATTGCTGCACTGGTCCTGTGTAATCTTGGGAGAGCTGCACCAATGCGCTGCCTGGGGAGCTACAGAGAGACCAGGTTCTTATACCATCCCTCCATACCGAAACACAGGAGCGCTGTCGGAGACGAAATGGACGAGAACTGTCTGAGTCTTTCTGTTGGCTTGTGGAAAGAAGACAAATGGAGTCTGTAACAGGTCGAATATCCTAATTATAATCTAAATGATCTAAATGAAACAAGGATCTGTTTCTCTAAAGGGGGTAAGATGTCTTTAAGCAAAAAGCAAATACCAGAAAATACTCTCTCACCCGGATCACCATGGTTTTCCTGTATCGCTCCTTCCCCTCTGTCTTCTCAGACAGACAGACGGTCCTTGGCCTGTTGACACATGCAAAGCCCTTGACATAGGTAGCAATGGCTGAGATGCGATGCAGGGCATCAGAGACGGGCTCGTCAACGTTTCTTCTGCGATCTAGAAAACCAACAGAGGACTGCAAGTCAAGAAACAACAACAAACAAACAAAGCAAAAAAACTGCACAGAGGAACATGATTGTTTATGAGTTGTAAGCTTGTTTGTTGCTAAATGTAAACAAACATAAAACGTGATTCAAGACGGAGATACAGGAATGTGCATACAAAGCAAAGCAGGTTCAAAGAAATAAATATATATCTAGACTCAAAGAAGATATACAAACACCTCCATGGGTCCTCAGTCTTGAAGAGCACATACAGGTCTTATGTGATTGTGTCTTCAGTGCAGATAGATGATTTGAGAATTTACTTGTGCCGATAGGCTGCTCTTCAGACCTCAAAGACAATCCCATGAGAGTGATCTGTGTTACCTATATAAGCAGTGCATCAGTGTATAGGGTCTGTAGGGTACCTGTGGCTGTCTCTGGTGCTGGGCTTCGGAGCCACGCTCATTTCGCAGCGCAGATCTCCACCCTCCATCATCAGGAGCCTCCGAGTCTCCGTGCCGAGGATGACTTGCTTGGCTGACAGCCAGGCGTGGGACAGGACGTTGTGCGTGTCCAGCTTCTGGCTGTTGGACTGTTTGAGGGCTCCCTCTGCGTAGTGGAACAGCTTGAACACCCCCCTGCCACTGACACAGATCTGTGTGTTGTCCTGAGGGTTAATGCTAACCTATGGGGGGGGGAGAGAGAGAGAGAGAGGCGTATGTTTTAAGAAATCCAACCATATGAGCAGTTTGGTGCAACTGCAGACATTGATAACGCTTTGCTCGGTACCTGATAGATAGGATTGGTTGTGATGCTGGTCTTCACCGAGGCCAACACCTTGTGCTTCTCCCACATCCAGTAGCAGAGGGTCCAGTCTGGGGTCCCCGACTGGCCGATAAGGAACTTGGAGTCCGGGGAGACGAACTCCTGTGCTGGGAGGTCCCTGGCACTCAGGACTTTCCTCTTCTGGTGCTGCTCGTGTTTTAGGTCATACACGGTGATGGTTCCCCCTATTGTTGTCCCTCAGACACAGCCAGGTAGCATCAGTTGGGGCTGATTGCCATGGCCTCCATGCCCTGACTGCTCTCCGTACCTGTTGTAGAGGTTTTTCATTTTTTTGTTTACTTGTTAAATATTGACCATCGATAAAATATAAAATGTAATCAAGCTTTCCTCATGAATGTTATGATGCAGAGCGAATGGGACAAAGGTGCTACAGTGACATAGAGGACCCTATTCTAAAAGCTTTTACACTCACACTAGGTTTACAGACATTTTATTTTTTCCAATGGGGGAAAAAAACAAATCATGAAAGAAGTGGTGAAGAGTCACATAAATCAAAGTCAATTCAATGTTCATTTCGTACCATTGGGAGTTTGTTTTTCACTTCTTAAAAGAAGGGGGAGGCAAATATAACATGATGTTCAATTTAGTATTTAATTTATGAGCATGAAACAGTTACCTGGAATGAACTTCTGATGTTTCTCATTGATGTTGTAGAGAACACAGTTGTTTCCCGATGGGTAGATGACAGTTTTCTCATCAGAGTAACACAGGCTGTTGGTCACCCCGTCTGGACGCCAAAGATGTGATGAGGCTGAACTGCAGGCACTGACATGACCTGTGGAGAAAATGAAGAACAATCATGACAAATCTATATTTTGCCGACGTTCGTTTTAGTGCTCCATTCATAAAGACACTTTTCTGGGAAAATGCTGGCATTTAGATTAGGACCCGAGATGGAAAGTTGCTGGTGTCAAAATGCCAGCATAAACCTTTTCACACAGACCTTGCCGGCAAGAAAATGCCACCAAAAAGCTGCCATTTGTTTCAGTGTGAATGGGGTTAAAGATAATACATCTGCCTGCTTTGTCACTGGGAATCCGCTATCAACAGCTTCATAGTGTTTGTGTGTGTGTGAGTAGGTGTAAATGGGTCTGATTGGACGGCTCAGAGGTTCTGCATCTGCTCTTTCCTTTCCATTACACATGGATTAAGGGATGAGGCAAAACAAATGTAATTTTGAATAAAAACAACACATTAGTACTACAACCTGGGACTTACTAAACCAATATATAAAATATGTTTCAATACAGTTTTGAGCCTGTTTCCCATTTTAAAAACTACTGCTTTGTTGTTGATACTTAAAACATAAAAACAGTCCTGTTAGGGAAAGGTTTCTAGGGATAACTCACAACGCTTTCTGCCACATTTTCCACAGTTTCTTCCCATTATTAGAATTACGGAATGCATGACATGTCTTTAAGCAGGAAATAGTTAATTGTGTAAAACAAATAGACGACAGTGTGCATATTACACTAGAAACGAAAGTGTGTTTGGGGCAAACTAATGAGTTACCTGACAGCTGTGTTGGTCCTGCCTCCAGGGACCATGATTGGGCTCACATCAGCGCTGGGTCCGCAGATCTATAAATTATCCTGCAGCTCATTCATCACTGCATATACTACTGCTCTTTTACAGCACTGCTATATCTGATAATAGGCTGATTCAGCATCTGTTCCCAAACCATGCATTCTTTCAAGCCACTGTCCTTCTAATGAATTTGAAGCAAGGCCTTTACCATCAGCCCATTCACTGTTGCTGGAGGCCTATGTTAAAAAACACCACTGTGAACCTTACTGAGGATGCACTGAAGAGTCCCTTTGTCTTGACATGCTGTTTGTCTGCCCTTTAACCTCCAGGAAATGACTTTTGGATCAAGAAATTCACTCTGCTTTAGTGAGAGAAAATGCTAAAAGGCATTTCATTGTTTGTCAGAAAAATTCTTCCCCTGTCCATTTCTAAACCTTGTTTCCACTGAACACTTTAGTGGGGGCCCAGACCTCAAGGAGTCTGCCTGCGTTTTCACTACATGTTCAGATGTACCTCAATCACTGGATCCAATACAATGCAGATAAGACAATACTGTAATATAACATCATGCCACAAGCCTATCACATAAAATGCATATAAACAACTTCTACTACTACTAATAATAACACTATGTAACACAATTTTTGTTCCTGGGTAGTAAATGTTATTTCCTAATTGCTTATGCCTCAAAAGTATAGAGAATGTCTATTATTCCTCACATACTTTGCTTTTGTGACCAGGACAGTGATATTTTGAAATGTAACTATTTCCAATGAGGAAACGGGCAACTTTGTGTCTTTTCGTTCACATAAAGTCAGAAAAAAACAACATATGAATCCAAATTAACATGTATTTATACAAAAATGACTACAAAAGATTTAGAAGCGAGTAGTTTTTCGAGATTTAGGATTATACTGTATATACTGCTTCTAAATCTTTAAATGTAAATCTTTCTGGAAATAGTTACATTTCGAAATATCACTGTCCTGGTCACAAAAGCAAAGTTTGTGGGG
The DNA here is from genome assembly GCF_036373705.1 of Amia ocellicauda. Classification (NCBI taxonomy): domain Eukaryota; kingdom Metazoa; phylum Chordata; class Actinopteri; order Amiiformes; family Amiidae; genus Amia; species Amia ocellicauda. The sequence continues at coordinate 40,040,347 of NC_089858.1, forward strand.
AATAATAGCCATTTTCTATACTTTTGAGGCATAAGCAATTAGGAAATAACACTTACTATCCAGGAACAAAAAAAATAAAAAAATGTTACATGGTGTAATAATAGTCAGACACATAGATAGAGAGCATCATCACTTGTTAGTGATTCAACATGATCACTTTTCACAATTAAATATAATCATCCAAGACATAATTGGATAAATTGGTTCTTATAAAGCAGCAAACTATAAGTGAGAATTAAGGTTCTACTTGTACTTGGACAATAATAATAATGACTGAGAACACTCTTACATAATATACTTGCCATTCTAATGTTCATTCTTACCAATCTACACTCTCGTGGGTAGTTTTGTGTCTGCAATTTTCCTTTTTCAAAGTCAAAGGTCACATTGTATAAGCGACCACAAAGCTGGCCTCACCCTCAGCATTTGTATTGGATTTAAAAGGCTTCAGAATAGCACAATTTGAGATTGATTTGAATGCAGTCAGGGAAGGTAGTTAGTTGGATAAGACGCTGTGAAATATTGGGCAACACTTGGAATTTGACACCAACACTCTTCTGCCCCCCCATCTCTGTCTCTCTCACACACACACACATTAAATGGGCATTATCTTGCTTTACAAATAAAACTATGTTAATAATAATAATAATAATAATAATAATAATAATATCACAATATATCACAAAACATTTTCAAATACTCGACTCAGCACTTTGAATCCCACACGTGTGCACAGTCACACACAAACTTACTCACATTAATAAAGCGTTCAGTAAAGCACACTTTTGCAAAGCTCCACAAGGCTCCAGACAACGGAATTGATGAGCTGGAACTGCGTGTTTGGGGAGTGCGTGTGTCGGTCTGTCAGTTTTGAGTGTTAGGGGCAATGTTGCCAGATACTTTAAACCTCTAGATTTGGACTAAAACCCTTATTTTTACAATATTGATATGAAATGATGTAAAATGACAGGAGTTGAGCAGTAATATGCAATGATTTGCAAATGAGCACTGAAAACATAAATAAAGTGCAGTGTATAAAGTAAATATATATATTTTTAATGGCCTTATGTTTGGGGTTCACACTGAAACAGCTTACTCTTTTGTATACACAGTTTGGCAAATAGAAAATACAGCAATTAAAAATTAAAATATAGTTGAAAAACACACAACTGGGCTCAGGGCCAGAGATGGCCATAGGACAAGTACTGCCTTGAATGGGATCAGACAATTGGGAAGACTGCAGCAGTGGCTAGTATTGACAGAGATATTATACAATATTTGTAAACGCACAGTTTGCTGGAAAAAAAAGGATTTGCCCGCAACTCAACAATATAATTAAAGCTTTGCACAGTATTGCAATTTTGAAACCTCATTCAAGTATCAGCACCAAATTAACCATGACCTTTCAACAACATGTGAACAGCCGGGCCTAAAGCAGATATATTACCATACACGCAAACAATACACACCAAACCATGCAGTCTCAGAAAGAAAGCAAAACTTTCCAAAGAACGCCACTTTGAATATAAAAACAACACTGTTTGCTGGTGATCTTTGAAAGAAAGAAAAAACATAGTAAGGTCTATGATCAGCAACTGGTGTGGGATGCCCTTGCAATCAGTTCAGCTACATCCATTTACAACATGGACAGTGTCAGCAACCCCAATTGAAACACGTGACTTTGTGTGCTGCATGGTTTTTTAACTCCACACAACAGATTTTGCATCAAAAGCTTAGTTACAAAAAAAAAAGGACAGTTTTTATGTAATGTATTTTACGTACAGCATTGAGGTTGGGTATAGTACACATTTAATTGACTTCTAAGTAAATTGAGTCACTCTTGACCTGAGTTTTCCCCTCAATTTTACTGTTTGGTTTTTCACAGGTAGTCCAGCAAATTACGATGTATCCAGCTGGGGGAGTGTGTCGACAAATTAAGTTAAACATAACTCAAAAGCTGTTGTACTTTTATTTCTCTTTTCAAAGAAGAAACATTTCTGGAGGTCTTTAACATTATCTCGCTGTCTATTTATCGAAAATAGGCAAGAATCTGCCCAAAGAATCCAGAAAATATGAGCAGGAAAATTAAAGCTACACCCTTCTCAGGTCCTAACACCCCCCTGCACACTCCCGAGTAAATCATTCCACATTTTGGCATAAGGAAATTTGGGTCTCTTTCAAAGTATTGATTTTAAACAATGGTATGAGACATGGTACAGAAGCTTACGCTTTGTGTTTTGGAAGAATGCATTTACAGGATTGCTTGTTTTTAAGTAGGAAACATTTAATCGATTTGGGATACTTTGGTGACATCCTGTGGCTTAATTCTGAAATGCACTTCACCTCAGTTTTGACGAGCACATTTGTAAACACTATAGTAACACAACAAACATGCAACCTTTGAGATAAAAGCAGCATAACTTTTATTATGGTAAGTGTCTACATCATTTAATTGAACAATACATAGTTTAGTTTGAGAGACATAGTTGAGCAGTCCATAGAGAAATCAGAAAATAAGGCATGAGCTACTGTGCATGTTCAGAGATTTTGCTGGAAGTGTTTGACTGTTTAATCGCATTAGGGACATCATTCAGGTGTATTGTGACAATGTATACTGTCAGCAGTGCTACAATTCCCAACAGCATATTACCCACTTCTGCCAGACAGTGATTCACTGCTTTACAGAAATAAAGATGAATTGCATTGGATGGAGTTTTGTCTGCAATACATTTGAGGATAAAACTAGTTTGCAGCCTGAGAGGTAGCCTAGAACAGTAGTTCCCATCCCTGGTACTGCTGGAATACCTACCATAGCTATCAATTATTTAATTTAACCCTTATACAAATTTACTGATTTACCGATCCATTCCCTTAAAAGTGCCAGGAACTTCTTTCAAATATGCTAAAAGAAGTTGCAAATACTTGGCAAACCCCATCTCAGTCTCCTGCCACATCAATCAGGGGTAGGTCCAAGGAAACTGATCTTGAAATCACAAATTGAATCTCAACAGCGTGTCAGTTTCAGGTCCAGTAAAATACAATACAAACAAATGTTAAAGCAGGCCTGTCAAACTGTGAGGGGCTCGGCTTTTTCACCTCAGCCCCCGGCTCCTTAATTGGCCAAATTAAAATAATGAATTGGGTGAATTTAAGCCTTTTCTCCACACTGCAAAATGCTTGGTGGGCACATCATCTTGAGTAGATTAAATTGTTTGAAGTGATCAGCTGTGAAGTGAAAAAAGACAGAGAAAATAATTAAATGGTAATTAAGAGCCCTGGTTCTTCAAGGTGGCCATCAAATCAGTAAGAATGGCCCCCAGGATGATATGATCTCAACCTGAAGCTCCAAATCATTGGAGTCCAAAGGCAAGTCTGCAGATGCTGTGAGAGGATGGCTTTCTGCATCATCGGGACTTGCGTTTAATTTATATATTTGTTCACTAGAAGAGTTATGAGGTCGACAAGAGAAGCTGACGGCAACTAAATTTGATCAAGTCTGGGGGTGAAAAAGACAAACTCATTAACATTGACATTTACGTTTACAACTTTTTAAAATAAAATAATAGTTGCTAATGACCACGCCCTCCCCCGGTCGAAAACCGAAACATTCACCACCTTACTCAAATAAGTATTACAAAACAATCTTCCATTCATCTTTCTGACTTATCTACTTTATGGCTGTAGGCTGATACTACACAATTAACCTTGCGTGCTGTTGCACCCTTGAGCAAGATACTTCACTTAGATTGCTCCAGTAAAATGCCCAGCTGTATAAATGGGTACAAATATAAGTTGCCCTGGATAAGAGCGTCAGCTAAATGACAAAAATAATAATAATAATAATAATAATAATAATAATAATAATAATAATAATAATAATAATTTGTTCAGATTTCAGAATACCAATTTATAATACATTGTGCAGCCACACCAATTAAAGTTTATCCTTTAAACATGGAGGCAGTGTGACTTGAAGCTGCCCTGGGACAAAAGATGAAAATATCCAATGCCAAAAATTCACACCTAGCTCTTAACATCTGCAGTGGATCACACTGATAGGCAAGAGGAATCTTATTGGTTTCCCCACTTTCTTTTCCATTCTGCCAATCTTGTCCCAGGCTCACATACAATGCCCTCTGCTGTGCTGCTGTGCTGTGCAGTCTGTGCTGACTGGTGCCCTCCAACATGTCCTCCTCACAAGAGGCATGTGACAACCAAACAGCACAGCATTGAGTTGCCAAGATTCAGCCCTTCTCTGCCGCACGCTCCCCTACAAACTCATTCTACAGATGTGGACTCAAGCCACTATCAGACCATTTTCACCTCCAAACTAAGTTGATTTCAGCTTCTCTTAGACTGTTCTGTTTTCTAACTTTTCACATCTGATAGATCTCATTTAAAACAAACAAACCAATCAACTGACAGACCCTGATTTGAGTAGGCTGGCAAGTAGCTCAGGTTACATTGAGAATCAGTTATTTGACTGCCATGGACAATTTCAAACCTGAGGCATGATATGAGCAAACCTTGCATGCTTTCATGTCAGTCACTGTACAGTAGAGATATGGTTGACCTATTGAGCTGTGTTAGGGTTTGTTAAACCAAGTATGTTGTCTTTGATAAAGTAATTGGCTAAATAACTAATTTGAACCTCTAAGGATGCTCTACAAAGAATGGAACAGCATGCTGGTACAGAAACCCAGATTGCGCATCCTGACGCCCAGTACTTTACCTGAAATGTACTGATGAGCACTCTCTCTCCTCCTTCTAAGGATGCTTTGGAGTTCGGGCTCTTGGCCAGTGAGGTATTTGAAATTCTCCTAAAAAAACATGGCGAGACAGGAAAGGTCACAGGTTGCCACATGGTCTCTGCATCCCAATATTGCAGTACATCAGCTGGAGCTCAGATGTTAAATGGCTCTCAGTCCTTTCTATTAAACTGGTAGAGGTAATAAAACTAGAGACAGCCAGGTGAACGTGGGGGTGTTCAGGTGCCTCCCTGCCAGCAGCACCCAAGACCGGCTCAGAACATAACAATCCACAGTGATAAGGTCTCTATGAAGTGATTTGTCATCTGAACAGGGAGCTGAAGGTGGGGGGTGTCAGAGGGAATTTTCTAAGTGTTCCTCATTCTACACTGTCAATCAGCACCTGCAGCTATGCATTAAGATTACTGGCTATTGAAATTCCTTCAATTGTAATTGCAGACATCCAAAGCAAATGAAAGCTTGATTGCATGATGTTCTCACACTATAACCTGCTGGCAGGATTTTTCTTTCCTGTGGATATGCTAAGTTCTCAGTGCTGAAACTGTATGATCATAAGAACATAAGAAAGTTTACAAACGAGAGGAGGTCAAGGATCCAAGGATCCTATCAAGTCTATTTTTGAATGTTTCCGGGTTTTCAGCTTCAACCACATCGCTGGGGAGTTTGTTCCAGATTGAGACAACTCTCTGTGTGAAGAAGTGTCTCCTGTTTTCTGTCTTGAATGCCTTGAAGTCCGATTTCCATTTGTGCCCCTGGGTCTGTGTGTCCCTGCAGATCTGGAAAAGCTCCTCTGGTTTAATGATTTTGAAGACTTGAATCGAGTCCCCACATAGTCTCCTCTGTTCGATTAAGGTTGCTTTCATAGCACAGAAGTTGCTTCCCTCCATCAATGCTTTCCTGTAGACTCAGGTTTAACAGCAACAAATTATAGTGTTCACATACAAAGTAAGACTTCCATATTTTACAGGTGGCCTAAAGGAAAAAAAAAAAGATTCAGGAACTAGTCCTACCTTCTGCACGACATGTCTCAATGAAACACCACTCTTGATCATTTCCAGTATTTCGTGCATCCCAGGAGACTGTGGGCTGGAAGGTGGATCTGTGGGAGGGTGGGGTGGGGTTCAGTCAAATTGTATGCTACCCTCTAAGCTTTCCTGTAGGTAAATCTTCAGTGCTGTATATAGTAATGATATTAAAGATTATACAGCAGGTTTAAGCTTGAATACAAAACATAAAATGCCATGGGAATCTGAAAGGGTAGCACAAAACACTTCTACACACGGCTATTGCCTGTTATTGAGTGGTTTACTCACCAGCTGTCTTTACGGGAGAAGGTGGCACAGTGTCTGTGTGCTGAAGGGCAGGCTGTCCGTGGCTCTTGGCTTCTTTCCGTTTTTGAATGATCCACAATATAGACCTGAAACAGTCAGGTTTTGAATGCAGCCAACACTTCACACAATTCACAGCACAATCATATTGCCCTCATCACCAGAGTGCTGAGTATTCAAACCAGGGTACTAAAATAAACCTTGCTACTTTACAAACCACTTAAACACACAGTAATGAATGGCTGTCAGCCTTACCATTTAGCTTTACATGTTTCTAATTAGGGGAAACCCCTTTCTATCTAGACCTGTGTGCCAGAGATGGGAGCGCCATTCATGGGAGCATATATAGTGTCTATCACATACTAATGAAAATTGACTATTAAATAGTTTTCGATTATCTGCAAAGCACTGCCCTCCATTGGTCCTACAGAGCATTGCACTGAAACAATGTGAATTACCTTGAAGTGTGGGATATAACTCTGTTAACTGCTTTTCAGCAGCCCTGTACAAGCAAATTAAACTTTTGAGTCTTTTCTGTTCTGTTCAACTTTCACTCTGCCCATGCAAAATGGAAAGAATACATATTCTGCACAGCACCTCCTGGAATAGCAGGTTTTGTTTTAGCTGTGCTCCTCTTGAAAGAGCCGACTCTAATGGTGGTAGATTTAGCGCTAAATGACTTCCAAGACACTGAATTGACGTCAGGACCGGCCCTAGCCTTTTGGGGGCCATAGGCAAGATTTGATTGTGGGGCCCCCCACCTTGCTACAAAACATTTTAGTGGTGCCCATCTATATGCCGAAGACCATCTTTTTTTTAGATAGCTAAAAGACACAAAACTATTTAAATATTGCACATCACAGAACATGTATTGCACTTTAACATACACTGTACATGTTGAAGAAATAGATGTAGTAATAAATACAAATGTCAATAGTGTACTATGCACAATTCAATAATAACAATAACTAGTAAACAGTTTAGGTAAAAAACACCCACACCAAGAATACTCAGTACTGAAAATACTATAATTTGTGAATATATAGCTCTGAAAAAAAATAAGAGACCACTGCAAAATTATCAGTTTCTCTGGTTTTACTATTTATAGGTATGTGCTTGGGTAAAATGAATATTTTGTACTGACAACATTTCTATCAAATTCCAAATAAAAATATGAATGTAATGGATAGAATATGAATATGAATATGTATGTAGAATGTAGAATTTAAGAATAATTTGACATGTTAAATTCCCACTACTTGGGATATACAATATATATATATATATATATATATATATATACACACATCAGCCATAACATTATGACCACCTGCCTAATATTTTATAGGTCCCAAAACAGCCCTGACCCGTCGAGGCATGGACTCCACTAGACCTAAGGTGTGCTGTGGTATCTGGCACCAAGACGTTAGCAGCAGATCCTTTAAGTCCTGTAAGTAGCGAGGTGGGGCCTCCATGGATCGGACTTGTTTGTCCAGCACATCCCACAGATGCTCGATTGGATTGAGATCTGGGGAATTTGGAGGCCTAGTCAACACCACGAACTCGTGATTCATCAGACCAGGCCACCTTCTTCCATTGCTCCGTGGTCCAGTTCTGATGCTCACGTGCCCATTGTAGGCACTTTCGGCAGTGGACAGGGGTCAGTATGGGCACCATGACTGGTCTGCGGCTACGCAGCCCCATATGCAACAAACTGCGATGCACTGTGTGTTCTGACACCTTTCTATCAGAACCAGCATTAACTTTTTCAGCAATTTGAGCTACAGTAGCTCGTCTGTTGGATCGGACCACACGGGCCAGCCTTCGCTGCCCACGTGCATCAATGAGCCTTGGCCGCCCATGACCCTGTCGCCGGTTCACCGCTTTTCCTTCCTTGGACCACTTTTGATAGGTACTGACCACTGCAGACCGGGAACACCCCACAAGAGATGCAGTTTTGGAGATGCTCTGACCCAGTTGTCTATCCATCACAATTTGGCCCTTGTCAAAGTCGCTCAGATCCTTATGCTTGCCCATTTTTCCTGCTTCTAACACATCAAATTTGAGGACAAAATGTTCACTTGCTGCCTAATATATCCCACCCACTGACAGGTGCCATGATAACGAGATTATCAGTGTTATTCACTTCACCTGTCAGTGGTCATAATGTTATGGCTGATGGGTGTAAACTTTAGTTCGATTGAGTCTGAGTGGAAATGTAGCTCCACTCATTGTTGTATTGTTGCTTATTCCAATCGATACGCTTCAGTTTTTGAATGATATAATCGTCTACAAAAACAATGAAACCCCACAGGAGCCTCACTACACACAGTGTATTGGATTAGCCAATAAGCGCATTGGATACCGCCCACTAGCTGTGATTCATGACAGAGGGGGTTTTGTCACATTGAAAAAGAAAAAGAAAGACAGAAGATGCTTCAAAATGTAAAAGCGAACTGACAAATGTAAATAGCAAAGCGGCAAATGGGAAAGAAATGAATAACTCAATATTGAATTGAATAGCCTACATTAAGAAATAAATCAATGTCCATGCATTTATTCATTCAAATATTTATTTATTTATTTACTTATTTATTTCAACATTTAGGCCTACTTATTTATTCATTTATTCTCTTCTCGGTGTATTTATTTTTAATTTTGGCATGGATTATCCTCCATAGTAAACTGCGGTTTAACATGCGGAAATGGACGTGTTTGCGTCATTTTTACGCCATACTGGAGCATATGGGATTGACCCTGTCCTTCTCTGTGGCCGTACACCTCGAGTGAACGCCTTCGGTTGAAAGCACTCTGTTAAGAGCAGGATTCACACATCAACACTTTTATCAGGTATGTGGACATATTATCTTTGTAGTCGATGACAGGCCACTGTTTCGGGTCATTGATCCGTTTATCTGCTTTTATGGGCACATTTCTAATCCAGCCAAATGTAACTGCTCTCAGAGTAACGTTTTCGTGCCTCAGACAGCCCTTGTCTCTTCATACTGGTACAACATTTATGCTGTTCAAAGTTTCACACTGTATAAGTACATTTTAGATCAATTATCAGCTGTCACCATATTTTAAGACTCCTCTATCACCTGCCATTTGTATCTAGTTGAACCGATTACGCGTTTACCCCCAAATAAATATGGCGGCGCAAAATCACTTAATGTGTGACGACACGCCGACTGCAAGGATAATTAATTGTGAGTTGTGATGACACCGTTGTTATTAATTATAATTAAATAATCCCTCGTCCTGTATTATTTTCATGTATTACCTTGCTTTGAGGTTCAGGCTGGTCCAGGCTTCCCCAACCCATTCTCACATGCAGATCGTTTTTATTTATTTAAATACGTTTTTACTGTATTTATTATTCGTAAAAGCAATACCCAGAATTCAGACTGAGAATGGAGATTGACTTGAAACAACAGGTCAGTCTGCTGCCATACAGGCTAAACCTGTGGTCTGACAGAAGCAAACAAGGACCAGATGTTTTGAGATAATATATGACATATTTGGCGAGATCACACGGTTTTGCAGTATGACTAATTATAACAATACACAATCGTGGCCATGGAGGACTAAAACATAATGGGTAACAGGATTTGCAGGTCCTTCTAATCACCAGGTCTAGGTGAATTATTTAGATTGGAACAATTAGGTAGTTATAGGTAGGTAATAGTAGGTAGTAGTAGTAGTAGTAATAAGAATAGTTACAAGTGCATGTGGAACAAAAACTTTTAAAACCCTAGCTCCTCCAGGACTATTGTTGCACACCCTCACATTTAAGACACAGTTAAAGCTTTTAGGGACTGTGTGTTGCAAAGTTGCAGCAGAATTGAAAGTACATTTTACGCAGAATACTGTGATTGGAGTTGGGTTCTGTTCAAAACCAAGAGATTGAACGATGGATGCCACGGGTAGTATTACTTGTTCAAAAAGACTCGAATTGAGACGAGTTCTCTTAAACAGTGTTACATCATGGAGAAATAAACTACTACAGCTTAATTGTGATTTATCTCAGTACTTGTTTACAATATAAATTAAAAGGCATAAACAGCTCAATTTCCCAGCTCTCAAAGTTAATTTGTTTAAAACAGCCTATTCAAAACAAAACATGTATAGAGCATGCAGCACTGAAATGTATGGACAATTTAAATGAATGCCATGTAACAAAACCATATATCCTGCCTGAAATGTATTTTTATACCTACCTTTTCATATACTTGAATAGAAATGTTCAACATTTTGAAGTTGGGGCCAAACTTTTCATTTTCTGGTCCAGTTTTCCTTTCTACTAGGATAAGTAGTTGGTAAGGTTTGCTAGTAGCTACAATATTAATATAAAAAATAATAATAAGTAGGCTATTGCTTCCATATCAACACAATCCTAACTGCTATACACCTTAAAATCCCCCTGTCCACTGTCACATTCGAATGTAAAATAAAACACTGCACTTTCCTAAAAGAAAGGACATAGAGTATGCTGACTTTTGTATAATATGAGGTACATTCTAAATGTAGTGATTCGGTTTTATTCTAATATTTTCATTAAATAATGCCACCGCTGGGCCAGAAATTGTTTTTCAATTTATTTTGATGGAGTGTAAATAAAAGATCAGTATATTAAATTACAAAATGAAATAGTTGTTGTTATAGTTGCTTTACAGATTCTGCAAAATGTGTGTTTAGCTTGTCTATTTCGAACAATTTTACTTCAGAAAATAACTTGAAAAACTGGTTAGTCTTAAAGTTGCACTTCACTCTTGCAAGTTAAGATAATCTGTTTCTCATTAAATATGTAACTAGATTTAGAAGATTCTAGTTATCATTATCAGATCATTTAAAAGCTGTTGAATGCAAGCAGTTCAGTGCATTAGTATGTAAACATACACTCACCTAAAGGATTATTAGGAACACCTGTTCAATTTCTCATTAATGCAATTATCTAACCAACCAATCACATGGCAGTTGCTTCAATGCATTTAGGGGTGTGGTCCTGGTCAAGACAATCTCCTGAACTCCAAACTGAATGTCTGAATGGGAAAGAAAGGTGATTTAAGCAATTTTGAGCGTGGCATGGTTGTTGGTGCCAGACGGGTCAGTCTGAGTATTTCACAATCTGCTCAGTTACTGGGCTTTTCACGCACAACCATTTCTAGGGTTTACAAAGAATGGTGTGAAAAGGGAAAAACATCCAGTATGCGGCAGTCCTGTGGGCGAAAATGCCTTGTTGATGCTAGAGGTCAGAGGAGAATGGGCCGACTGATTCAAGCTGATAGAAGAGCAACTTTGACTGAAATAACCACTCGTTACAACCGAGGTATGCAGCAAAGCATTTGTGAAGCCACAACACGTACAACCTTGAGGCGGATGGGCTACAACAGCAGAAGACCCCACCGGGTACCACTCATCTCCAATACAAATAGGAAAAAGAGGCTACAATTTGCACAAGCTCACCAAAATTGGACAGTTGAAGACTGGAAAAATGTTGCCTGGTCTGATGAGTCTCGATTTCTGTTGAGACATTCAGATGGTAGAGTCAGAATTTGGCGTAAACAGAATGAGAACATGGATCCATCATGCCTTGTTACCACTGTGCAGGCTGGTGGTGGTGGTGTAATGGTGTGGGGGATGTTTTCTTGGCACACTTTAGGCCCCTTAGTGCCAATTGGGCATCGTTTAAATGCCACGGCCTACCTGAGCATTGTTTCTGACCATGTCCATCCCTTTATGACCACCATGTACCCATCCTCTGATGGCTACTTCCAGCAGGATAATGCACCATGTCACAAAGGTCGAATCATTTCAAATTGGTTTCTTGAACATGACAATGAGTTCACTGTACTAAACTGGCCCCCACAGTCACCAGATCTCAACCCAATAGAGCATCTTTGGGATGTGGTGGAACGGGAGCTTCGTGCCCTGGATGTGCATCCCACAAATCTCCATCAACTGCAAGATGCTATCCTATCAATATGGGCCAACATTTCTAAAGAATGCTTTCAGCACCTTGTTGAATCAATGCCACGTAGAATTAAGGCAGTTCTGAAGGCGAAAGGGGGTCAAACACAATATTAGTATGGTGTTCCTAATAATCCTTTAGGTGAGTGTATATATATATATATATATATATATATATATATATATATATATATATATATTGCTTATTATCTCACTGAGGAAAGGGGCAATCTCAGATTAAATACACCTGTTTCTGGAAGGCCCTGGAATATGTCAGAGATCATATCCAAACAACCACACCATGAAGACCAAAGAGCTTTCAGAATAAGTCAGAAAGTTGTGGAAAAGCACCATTCCATTTGGATTTTGCCACAAGACGTGTGGAAGACACAGCAAAAATGTGGCAAAGGTTCTCTTGTCGGATGATTGTTCATTTGGCCTAACTGCAAACTGCTGTGTGGTGCAAAGCCCACACTGTGCTATTCCCTGAGTACACCATCCCCATTGCATCATGTTATGGGGATGCTTTTCATCGGAAGAGACTGGGAAACTTGTCAGGATTGAGGGCAAGGTGAATGGTGCCAAATATAGGAAAATCCAAAAGGAAATCCTGCTTCAATCTGCAAGAGACCTTGGACAGAGATGGATATTCAGCTTTCAGCAAGACTATGATCCTAAACACACAGCTATACACTGGAGTTGTTTAAAATGAAGACGCTGAGTGTCCTCGAATGGCCCAGTTAAAAGCCCCGACCTCAATCCAATTGAGAATCTGTGGTAAGACTTGAAAGTTGCTGTTACACATCGATGCCCATCCAACTTGAGAGAGCTTGAGCAATTTTGCCAAGAAGACTTACCCAAAAAGTTGGTTCTACCAAGTATTGACTCAGGTAGAATATGAATATGTATGCAACTAACACATATCAGTTTATGTTTAATTAACGTCCGTGTTAATGAAAGGGAGAGAATCCCAATTAAATCCATTTTAGTTCCAGATTGTAACATAAAATGTGAAAAAGTCCTTGGGGGGTGAAAACTTATGCAATCCACTGTATTACACTCAGCTCTTTATTAAAAGTGCTTCTCTGTTTATTATTTCTGATAATGTAAGCCGTCATTGATTGTGGTATCTCCACACTATTCAATTTTTTCTGACACAGAAGGACCTAATATTCGTTATCTGCCTTGTTTTCTGCCTGGCTTTCCCTCGTTTGTGCCTTCTAACTATATGGGTCCAACTGAGGAGAATGTTGTTTTTCTTAACAGGTCACTGCTGTTGGTTGACCTTATCCCAAAAATCATCTCTGCTGCTGAGATGGCACAACACAGCCCCATAGGAAAAGCCTGCAGATGCACTACCAGGTATATTTATAACAATGTTAAGATGAAAAATAACCTGCCCTAAAACTGCTAGTTTCCAGACCCCTAGGGGGTACTTCAGGAACACTGCAACATGGAATCTGATTTCAGAACGCCCTTTAGGTGATGTCATATTAAGTAAGCAAATCCTTGCACTCCATAAAATGCTCCCCTCATTGGAATTTAAGCAGTTGTTTTACTTTTAAGTGGTGGTTTTATTTTTTTATTGTGAGAAATTGTGTTCCTTGCTGTTTCATAAAATGAAGTGTAATGCTGAAAAAGTCCCACTTGTGTCGCTCAGTGTTTGTTGTATGGAGAAATTCCCTGATATACAGTGCCCTCCAGAATTATTGGCAACAAAGCAGGCTATGAAAAATGGTCAGTGCTGTTTATCAGCTTGATCTTACACTCAAAATATTAGTGAAATCTAATCTTTAATTGAGCTTTATTTCTTTATATTATTCTTTTTTCACATTATTTTCAAAGACATGTCCTCAGTGTGGATCTTGGCTGTCAATTGTACTTTAGCTTGAAGTCAGAGCTTGTAAATGGAGTAATAGTGTCACTCACCGAACAGGCGCAGATGGGGGCAGTGGACGAGGGGGGAGTGTGGTAGTTTGAATTTTCTTGCGCAACAAACTTGTCACACTGGTTGGAACTAGGTTTCATGGTCCCCTAGCGCTCCCCCTCTATCCCCACTAGGGGCCGCCATTTCCCTGCCTTCTCCCTGCTTTCTTCACTCTGTTCCCATTCGCCCTGCACCTCCCAAGCCTGGTTCCTGCTCTCCTTTATAAACCCCTCACTTCCTTCACTCAGGGCGAAGTTTGGTCAGTCCCCACTGCAATTCCGAGCGCCGTTCCTCCGTTCCTCCGTTCCTCCGTTCCTCGCCTGTAACCACGACCACGTCTCAGTCTAGCCTCCATTGCCCTGATCCGCCGGTACCCGACCCACGCCTCTCCGACCATCCCGCGATCCAGCACTGCATTTAGGTCCCCTGTTCCCAAGCCCCGGAGGCAAACGTGACACTAGGGATGTGCAATATGACGATTATGTGACAGCGGTGAATATGTCGGATGCAGGTAAGAAATGTGCATCAGACACACAGACAGACATGGAGGAGATTGAACTGACACAGAATAACCACAATAACCAAGAGATACTTTAATGCGCAAGGGGACACATTTCGCCCCGCTCTCGTCGCCAGGCTAAACTCGATCTGCAAGCAGCACCCCCACCCCCAGTAATATAGATGTATATAATTTGTATAAAATTAATAATAACGTTTGTTTGCATTGTAATACATTGGAAAGCAATGCAAACAGATGCAGAAAGTTTACTTTTTTTAAGATGGTGAAGTTGTACAAGTTTATTATTTATTATTATTATTATTATTATTATTATTATTATTATTATTATTATTATTATTATTATTATAACTATTTTGTATTAACATGTGCTGTACTGGTAAGTAGAACCGAAACGCAACAGTCAGAGAAGAAATGTCCCTGTCCAGCAGATGTTAAATGTGCCACTATAAACCCAGATGTGGTAAATCTACCTGAATCTATACCTTTTACAGCTCATGTGTTGCGTGATTACTATTACTTGTGTTATTGTTGATATGTGACCGTAAATCATATTGTGTATTTGTGTAGATGTTTATCTCATAACAACATAACACGTGTAACACTTGCGCTGTAATGTGTCGCATCGCCCAGCCCTAGTTGGAACAGTGAGATCTGGCTCAGCACTGATATTGAGGCATGTATGTGCAAGGAAAGAGGGCTGGAATGTGGTCGTGAAAAATTGCTACTTTACTTTCAATATCAAATGAAAATGCAGCCAGTCAGTTTTTCTTTGTCAATACATTGTACAATATACAAGATTGTCATAATAGGTGTAGCAGACACAGAATGGACAGATGGAAACCACTAATGATGCATAGGGGTGCAGCTGACATTTTGTCTCTGTTTTGTCTCTGTATTGGACAGAGATATCCTTTTGTTATGGACAACATTATGTAAATGACAGAGTTGTGTCAGGATAATATCAGAAGCAACAAGAAACACAACATTTAAAAGTTGCAGAACAAAAATGTGCATGGTTTATAAGCTCATTCGATTTTATTTCTATGTAGCAAATATTATGCTTTGATGATCACCTCTTCAACTTTGTATCGATGCCATGATACCGCCTTTCCAATCATTAGCCGATTCAACAGCGGTATTTAAACGAGAGTCTAGACTCTGGGCTCAGGCCCCTTGTATTTTAATCTGCCTCATTGGGAGTCTAGAGCAGCCGCGCAGATGAAAGTTTATCCACTGACAAGGGGATTAAAACCACCAGAGCACACATGCAAAACAGCTGATAGTGTTTCTGCCCGTGTCGTCACCGAAAGACAGAGCCATGCTCGGCCTCTGACAGCAAGATCACAGCGGGCCGTTGTGGACCGGATTAATGCTGTGTTTTATTTGGAAAGGTCATGGAGAGAGGTGGGGGAGTGGGATAAACAGATGGTTGATAACGCTAACTAGCATCCCATAGGACAGACTCCCGAAACACACGAGAGGTTGATTTACCCCCCACCCCACCCCACCCCACCCCCCCTACCACCACTGTGTTCACTCATATTATTTGTCATTTGTTGTGGAAGAAGCATGGTGTAGAACTAATGTGGATTGGTATAGTGGCTGTGTATGATTTATTATGCATTAGTTGGGCACAAATAAATGCTTAATAGGAAATGGTTTATTTTTGTTATTTTGTTATTTTTTGTATATGTGTGTGTGTGTGTGTGTGTGTGTGTGTATATATATATATATATATATATATATATATATATATATATATATATGCATACATCTGTGTTTCTAAATATAAATTTTACTCTTGATTATTTGAGCATAGAATAAAATGTTCCTTTCATATTTCATGCTTTGTGCTCGTTTACTCAGACAACTCAAAGTGACTGTTAAGTAGACTGTGGTCCCTTTTTTAAATAAGCTGTTCTCTCCTTCAGTTCTGTACCTTTCTTCATTGTTGGATTTCAAAGCACTGTGCATTAATGACAAAACCCCACACACGCACACACACACTCAGCCCTGCATCTCTGTCAGTTCCATTAATTCAGGACTCCTTAATTCGCCTCTGATCAGTGTGGGGTGTCTCTTGTGTTGTGTACCCAGAGCTCTGTCCATTGTTTCCTGAAGCTTGCATCACAATGTCCACACAAGGATTTCGTGACTTTCTCACCACGTGTGTCAAGTGCTCTCATTAGTGATTTGGCAGTGCGTCTTGTTTTTTTTTCCTTTGTCATTTATTCTTCTACATCGTGATGTAATGCTTCTGTTAATATACAAAGGCATGTTTTTAGAAATGATGTGGCTGTAGAAATATGGTGTACAGTAGGCTTCTACAGCGTTGCTTGATTCAGTGGTGTTTTGTTCTCTTCATTTTTGTGTGCACTCTGGCCCCACCTGTTTTTCCTTCTCATGCTGAATGAATTACTTTAAAAATTCTGCTCCAGATTTGGTATCATTTTATGAAACTGGGCAAATGAACAAAGCTGTTAGACAGGTTTTTCTTTACTGTTTCAAAGGTACTTGTTTTCTGCAGGAATTTCAGTAACGTGACTAGACTTGTCAATTTGTTTTTATTAAAGAAAACTATTTTTTTTCGTGGTTTTATTTGATTTTCAACCTCCTGGGAGCTTAGCACCTGTGTTGGCTTGCATAACATTGTCCAATTTGCTTTTTTATTACAATTGTATTAATTGTATTCTTTTTATTACTCTTTTATATTCATTTGCCAAATGCCATATGAGGCTTTTTGAACAGTTGGCCAATTGTTTTCCTGGCTTCTCTCTCTCTCTCTCTCTCTCTCTCTCTCTCTCTCTCTCTCTCTCTCTCTCTCTCTCTCCCTCTTTCTCTTGCCTTTATTTTTAGTCCTAAAGTTAAGTGAACTTGTAAGGTACTAATGTTTACATCCTTCAATATTGCAATATGGCTCTTTAAAATGTGTTGATTGTAGCTGAGGAATAGTCATTATAAACTGACCTTTAAGAAAGATAAAAGTGGTATAGCCGTATAGCACCTCAAATAAGATATGGATAATCTATCTTCATGGTGCCTAACAAAGCATCTTCCAGCTTTCCCCTGATTAGACTGGCTGTGTGCGTCTCTAGTGTTAATTTATGTAAAACTCTTTATGCTTGGCTGTTGGGCTGTCATCAGGCGCTCTGCAGGATATGGCCGAATTATCATACTATCTTCTGTTGCTGCCTTGCCAGTGAGGAATAATATACAGGAATATCTGAATTGTTGTCAAACTGCTGGAGACTTTGAGGAAGGCTGCATACAATAATGATGTAAATCTCTCCATGCAGGTTCTGATGTTGAACATTCACTTGCGGACTCTATCGCGGAACTATGGTATAGATCAACGAGGTTACCTTTTTTTTTTTTTTTGGTTAAAATAACCACAAAAAAAAAATGGATCTGAAAATGTAAAATTCCTGAAGGGGAATAATCATGATCTGATTTCTCTTTCTGTAATGGACCAGCACAGATAAATATTTGTTTTAGATTATTCTTAGTCACCCAAGCAAATTACTGTTGTTAATTTGAAATCGAAGTGATAGAATTAAATCACTGAAGTTAAAGGAAAAGCTGAAACAACAATAAATAGTTAACAACCCCTGAGACCTTGGGTTTACAGGTTTGAATCCCTCATTCTAGGTAAATGGCTGCGTTGGTTCATTTAAAATGAAAATTATCTTATTTACTTTTCTAATCTTTCAATTGAGCAGTATTGCATTTCTCAAGGGGGTGCACTTGTGGAGGGAAAAGCAAACCTCACTATGGTCAGTCATTATGAAAATTCAAAATGCTTGCGGTTAGTGGATTAGGAAAAGTCTTTAAAGGTGTTAATCTCAGGAGAAGTGTTCAAAAGTCTTAAGAAGTCAGTGGATCCCCAGAGCCCTGTGTTTTCATAAAGGGTGGTTATAAAGAGTTCAGAGCACTTTTGCCATAGCATTACATCAGAAAAGGGATTTTCTTACAGCCTTTTTCAAGGAAGGCATTACAAATGTTATCGTAACAGTATCTCCCTTTACTGTTTCATAATTTAATTTTGGCAGAGAGATTTTGATGCAGAATGATACAAATCTTCCAAACAGCAGGGGAGGATTGAACTTTAGTTGGAGCCTAGATGGGAAATCGCTGTAAGAAAGGGGGGGTGCAGGATCATGTTGCAGAGTGGATTAGACTGGAGGGGGTAGGTCTGCTTCAGTGATCAGTGCACACAAAGAGTGTGACTTCACGATATGCTTGGAAGAGGATTACATTTAAATAAGAGACTCCAGTTTGATTATACTCTGTTGATAACTTTGACCAGTCTTCATATTTAAAGTGGGTGATGTGCATCACATGCCCTGAAGAAATAAACTCTGTGGCTGTATTTCTGAAGAAGTTGTACAGTCGCTCTAAGAAAAGAAGAAAGTGACCCAATAACCTTTTTCCAAGTGCAATTGAGAGAGAACTAGATTGCTCCAGTGGGTAAGGTTGAATTCATTTCAGGAACAGGCACCAACTCACCCTCAAAAGCTGCACAAGAAAATCACACTCCCAGAAATGAAAGACTCACCCGTACTTCACAATGGGTTTCCACTTTTTATTTTTAAATAAATAAAAAAATAGATAAAAATACATAAATAACAGTGCATTTACAATATCTTCCTTTAGTGTCACCAACTATACTGTGGCCACCTGCCTTATACAGACATCGGCTATTGTTCATGGTCGAACAGTTCAGGTGCAGGAGTAGGGACAGTGAAGTTCTGCTTGACTGTTGGTGACCTATCGAACATGCAAAGATCCTGTGCATCAGTACTCTATTTACATCGCCCCCACCATTTGTGTCCCAAAACTTCCTGGTGTATAATACAGAATGGCTGCTGAACTCAGAATTTAGCAAATTAGTGCACACCGAAAGCTTTTGGCTTGCTGGTAACGTGTTGTGTAAGACCATTGCCTACGTTGCTTTTTTCACCTGTGTGTGCTTACATTTCCCATGGTGCTTGAGGAAAATGTATATAAATGTTCTGGAGCACACATGATTTAGACCTATTGAAATGTGCCTATCTTGAGTTCTGTCTTGAGACAATACTGAAAGACGGACTCTGCCCTTGAAATGCCTCTCTTTTGGACTGTGTTGTGTGTGTGTGTGTGTGTGTGTGTGTGTGTGTGTGTGCGCAAATGTTCCCTTTCTCTGTGGTTTAGCCCTTAATGTAGTTCTAAATATTTTGAATTTAAACATTTATCACATGCTTGCAAGTAATACTATGTAATGTGTATTGAGAAAAAACAAATCCAGATGATGAAAACTACATAGGCCAATTAAAAAATATATATATACATTTATTCTCTGTGGTCTTTGAGCGTCAACAATAAATAACCACCTGCTTTCTACAGAAATGGATAATGGTATGTGAAATGGTAGATGCAATATAAGGAACACAGTACAGTGTGCAGCTGAATGAGAAAACAATTCAAGTGCATTGTTTTAGCATGAAAAAAGTTGAAAAAGCACAGAAGCTGTTATTTCTTCCCCTGTTGAATCTCATTTCCCTTTATGAATATAAGATTAGAAGCCATATGCTAACAGAACACAGGCTAACATTGGGAGGGAAATGCAAATCCTTTTTAAAATATTCTGTGCTTGTAATAGTACCATTATGGACATGTTTAATATTCATGAGGAAATCCTATACTTTTGTAACACAAGTTGTTTACCTATTTAATAAGTAGGTAATGATTTTAAGGGAATTATTCAGGTATAACTTGGTTTCAAAAATTGGTTCTTTGAATTGGCTGCCTGAAATATTTTTCTTACTTTAATCATAGTGATACAGTTTTTGACAGCTGGAACTAATTTGTGCTGAATCAAGATATCTGGTTTCAAGGCCACGTTTTTGACTTCTAACTGTGTAAATAATGATTAAAAAAACATGGAAGTAAGCCCAATTTTGTAATCATATCTTTTCATGCCCTGTCAAATTCCAGTCTCAAACTGATAACATTTGGTCTTGGCTTATATAGATCTCGAGCTGGCTTCATTCAATTGCTTTGCTAACCTAATTAAATCTAAATGCACCAGTAAAAATAACAAGAGGTTTCAATAAAACAAAATAATCAGGTTTAGCCCATTAGAAATCCAGTGCACAAGAAAACATTGCATATTGGTCTCAGTAGCTGCTCTGATAATAAAGAATGGATTATTTTGTCCAGACTTTATTTCAGAAAATGCGATTGGCTAAGACCATCTTCACCAAGCTTTAGTTTAAAAAAAATGAAGAATGTCTACAGTTGACTTTATACTAATATTTATTTTTCAACTGTTTATTGATGGTAGAATATGGGATGCTTTTTCCTTTTATTTTATTTATTTATTTATTTATTTATTTATTAATTAAGATAATGAATTGTTTCTCTATCGTTTGTACTCTGAGGCTCAAAATTTAAACCCATCAGAAACTGTAAGAAGTAGTGTGCTTACAGGATAAGAGATTAAAGGTGGACCTCAGTTCAGTTTCAAAATGGACAGCTATAAATCATACCCTGTAAATCATTCTCCATAAATCATTTGTTTTCCCTTTGAGTTAACATACTTCTATTGCACTGGCAATATCAATTGAGCATGTGGTAGCAAATTGTTAGACAGCCACTCTACATTACTATCTTGCAAATTAAACAAATGGCAAAACTGTAGTTTCAATGCAAGCCAATTATGTTTTACAGGTTTTTAGAAGACTTTCCAAAAGTATGTGTAACTATAACCATCCCAGAGTGTCTCTGTGAATTCTTTGTTTCTGTTTGCTCTGATTTGTTAGTGTGCCTAAAATATATATATTTGACTGCTTTCTAAAGTAAAGAAAAACAAACCTACAGATGTTTTTTTTTCTATTTAAAAGATTGCTGCCAACAAAGCAAGCTATGGCTCATTACCGAATGGCACTGGCAGATAACTCCACACTTTGGCCTATGTAAAACAAATGATAGAAGCCTGTCCAGCAGCATTTAAAGATCTCCTTTATCTGTTCTCGCTGCCATTCCAAACTGGTTTTCAATGGGAACTCAATAACAACACACTCTTGAAGGCACTCATACTGTCAGTAAGAAGTCAAGACCTATAAGTGCACTGTTATCTCTCCCCATTTTTACTTCATGCCTTCTCTGTCCAAGGATGCTCTTTAACAGTTCATTAATCACCTGAATGTTTTGTGGAAGTGTTGCAAATTCCTCTGCCACACACCTTTGCTAGATAACCTGATGGTATCTTACAGCTGTGGCTGAACAAGCACACTCAAAACCTTTGTGTGGTCCTTTCAGAGAAAAATCCACTTAAAATCCATTAAAATACATATGCTTCTGTCAGGGTTTTTCTTTCTTTCTTGGTTATCTGCATGGAACCTCTTATCATTTGCCATATTTTGCAGTTTTAGACATATATTCTATTTGAATTTCTGCTGACTACAAAAATAACCCAGCTATTATGTGTGCTTGACTATTTCTGGTGGAGTTACAAGCAATACATTTCTCAAACAATTGCAATGTCTTGGTAAAGCCTGTGCTGTTGAATGCAAATATTCCTTTACTTTTAACAAGGCACATTTCACACCATTATATTGCCTACCAGATATACCTATTTTAAAATAAAAATAGAAATCAGAAAAAACAACAACATCCAAGTACTATAATGTGGTAAACGGCTGTTACAACTCTTGATCTGTCAATGAACCAGCTTGGTTTCCCATTGTGTTCTTATGATTTGTGTTCCTAATGTAATAAAATCTATTTGATTCTTAGATTAAAATAAAATTACAAAAGCACAACATTTCTTTAGTTTTTTAAGTGTAATTTGGTGTCTCTTCCTTACATATTCCAGACATTTAATGATAAACAATGAATTAGAGCTCATTGATATGAGAGCACATACAAAATAAGAGAGAGCACTATGGTATTTATATATGGTATAAAACATGGTATTTTAGGTTGTAGCTTGTTGGCAGTACAGCATGAAGTTCATTGGTATTTTTCTATTTTATATATCAAACAGAAGGATTGGCTTCCTGTATACCTCACAGTTGTGCTTTGGGAACAATATTTGTATATTGCCTACAAAAAAGATGGAAAGGATTTGGTAATGATACCAAATGAAGGAGGTACTCCACTAGGAAAGGGAACTACTACAATGAAACCTGAACAAGGCAGAGTATAATTGAACGTATGTATGGATGAATGTCATTAGTATCTGTATTGCTGTTTTAAAAAAAAAAATCAGTGCTAGCATTTGACTTTCCATTGTACTCTGACACTGAGCCGCCTTTTCCACTGCTAAGCGATACTCTCCAGAACAGGGTGGTTGAGGGTTGTTGACATGGCAGTGTAGATAAGATTGCTCATTGGCCGCCTGTGCAGCACCTGCTCTGCGTTTCGAGCACTGCAGTGCTCCACCCACAGAGCGGGTGCAGCACAGGCGGCCAATGTGCAATCTTATCTACAGCTATGTTTGGCTACATTGCACTCACCAGCAGTTTACGCAAGTGGATGAACTGCTTTCAGTGGAGGTTGAGGTTCACTCTGCACTGCATGTTTATGTCAATCATATCTTTTGGCTGTATACCACCTTGACATTTACCATTTTTCATATAAGCACCATAGTTGTGCAAATTCTGTGTCATGCAGTATTGTAGTCTCAATACATCATCAGGCTGTGACTCAGACCCCACTTAATGTTGGTGATTACTCAGAACTGTGCGATGTGTATTTGTGGTGCACAATGCAGGACAGACTCACAATGTCCTTCTGAGACCAATCTGGTACACTTGGATTCTGGCTATTACAGGACATGTAGATGGCTTTTTTTGTGTTTGTTTTTTGTATAAACACAGTACTGCGTAGTCCTGTACAATATTTTGGTCTTGATCTTTTGAATCCTTTCTTTTTTTTTAACAGAGTTAGCTATCCATTTGTGAATCAAAAATATATCTCATAGTGTGTGATAAAATACAGCAAGTATATTGCAAAATACAACGGGCGGCAAATGAAGTAACAAAGCGCAAACCTGACCGACCAAGCCAAGAGAACCACCTGCATGAAGAGCCTATGAAAAACAGACCTGTCCAGGAAGCATGTGTGCACCTTCTCATTTTTTTCTCGTCTCCTGCCTCCTATTGCGATGCTGCTGGCCCTCATATCTCCGTGGCGATGATGTCCTCATAGTGAATATCGGCGCTTTGGATGTCCATGTCTAGCTCTGTCCGGCTCTCCAGCTCCACAGTGAGCTCCTTGAGGATTTTTTCTAAGTCCTGGTTTTTCTTGTACATCTGCAAGTAGTTTTGCTGCAGTTGCTTCTGGTACTTGATCACCTTCTCCTTCTCCCTGTTCCATGTGAGTCTCTCGATCTGGAAGCTGCTCACCATCTTCTCCTTCCTCTGCCTCTCCTCCCTCAGCTCGGCTTTCAGTTTCTCCACCTCCCTTTGGAGAGCCTCCGAGTCCTCTGGGCCCTCTCCCTGGCCCACCGCTCTCTGCCTGTCTACTTCAGCCCTGCTGCTCTGCTGCTGCTCCTTGGCCAGGGCCAGGTCCTGTTTCATGTTCCTGATGTC
Source organism: Amia ocellicauda (assembly GCF_036373705.1). NCBI lineage: Eukaryota > Metazoa > Chordata > Actinopteri > Amiiformes > Amiidae > Amia > Amia ocellicauda. Next base: position 40,064,436 of record NC_089858.1, read on the forward strand.
AGTCTCCAGCTGGCCCACCTTCTCCCGCAGCAGGTCCGCCTCATTCTTCTTCCTCTGCAGCTCGTTCTCGCAGACCTGGGAAGAGTGTAATGCAATTAATTAGTTTATTAATTTGGCTAATTGCTTTTATCCAAATTGGATAACATATTTCCTGTTTATACAGCTTTATACAGAGCTGGTAAAGTACCTTGCTCAAGAGGACCATAGCAGTGGGATTTTAACCCATGACCCCTCACCGGGAGCAAGGCAAATTTCAAGAGGTAGGCTGATGAGATATATATATATATATATGCTAATGCATCTGTGTGTATATACATTTACCTGTCCAACCACTCATAATAATAGTTGTGTGTGTGTGTGTGTGTATATATACAGTGCCTTGCAAATGTTATCAAACCCTCTTACAGTTTTCACATTTTGTAACTTCAATGCTTGTAGTCACGACACGTTGAAATAGAAATTGAGCTGAGCAGCCGGAGGAGGAAACTGGTAAGGGATGCCACTGTGTGGCCAACGACAACTTGAAATAGCTACAGAGTTTGGTGGCTAAGATGGGCGAAAATGTGCATCAGTCAACATTATCCAGAACACTTTACAAAACTAGTATGTGTGGTACTAGGGAAGCCAAAATAAGCCATCACAAAACCCACATGGAGTCTGGAACAAAGCACCTGAGTGATCCTGAAAAAATTATGAGACCAAATTGGAGCTTTTTGGTCTAAATGCCAAGCGTTACATTTGGCACAGACCCAACACAGCACATCTCCCAGTCAATAGCATCCCTACAGTCAAGCCTGGTGGTGGCAGCATAATACTCTGGGCAGGGAATAAAATGAACACCCGTAGACTTAGCCAGTGGCGGGTAAATCTGTCAGTCTTACCAGCCACTTTGGTGGGTAGCCAACAAGTGTACAGGAACTCAACTTTTAGTTTCTGATAGAGTATTTGTCGGTATGTTCCAAAATACCAATTAATTTGTTGAAGTTGTAGTGTTGATATGTTAGTTGATTTGTCAAACCGCAATATCATGTTTTTTTAGTTTTTTTTTTTAATATATGGCATCTGGACAGTCTTTGGTCCAAGAGGACATATTTCATGGAGAGCAATTAAACAGAAGTAAGGTGGTTAAGGATGTGGAAAAATAATGACTTTTAATTACTTTTCATAGTCAAAATTACTGACTTTTTAATTACCTGGATCAAAGTGTTTCAGAATTATAATATGACAGAAAAGGAGAGAGGACTGCAACAAACGCATGAATACACACACAGCCAGCTATTGCTATTTATCGTGTATCGCTGGAACTCGAACACACAGTTCTGTTTCCGAACGCAGAGCGGCAGTCTGAGTGTCGTTTGGACAGGAAGTCAATCGTTTAGTTAAGTAGATTGTATAAATTAGCTAGCTAGATAGGTCTTATACATTTTGTATTTTGCTGTTGTGACCGGAAAACATTGCAACAAGGACGCTAATGTTAAGGCATTTTTATTTCAGCTCACATTGCTAAACTGGCAATTGAATGAAAATGTATAAAAATTGAAAAAGAAAAACATATTGGTCGGTCAGTTACAGCTGTAATTGAAAAATATTCCTTTATAAAACAAATAGTCACAACCTTTATAGTTAATTTGAAAGTTGTGATATGTCGGGAAACAATAATAATAAGAGTCTGACACGAGGTGCTGTTATTATGCCATTTCCATAAGTCTTCTAATGTAGTTTTACATAGATATTTATTTAACAAAGTTGTTGTGTTAGATAAGTATTCATCTGTTGCATCAATTACAAGGTATTAATTTATGTTGAAACGATTTACGATAGAGACATGCGGTTTGGTTACATCGCGTCTTTGCTGGCATGCATGACCAATGGAAAGGATGTTACTGTCTGTCATCATTCCCAGAGATTATATATTTTTTACCCAACCACAGACCGTGACTCTATGAATACCTAGCCAATCCAATGAAATCCTTTTAATGACGTGCAGAAACCCAGAGAAGGGAGTAGCAGTGAAGAGGAAGAGGAGTATGAAGAGCGACAATGTGTAACCATATAACACCACTTCTCATGTGTTAGTTTATTGTGTTTATACAGATCTCCATTAGCTGCCATGTTATTGCATATGTGATTGATTAATTTGAAAAAGATGCTCCCGCACACTGTCTCTACTAGCAAGTGCTATAATTCAATAGAATGCAATGTTTTGATCAAAGATCTTGTAACACTTGCAAGTAGAAACTGTGTGGGAGCATGTTTTTTCTATCCAGATCCTTTTTCCTCATACACACCTGTCTACAGGTGTGCAATTAGCTTTTGTTATAGTGATTGATTAATTACCTGAATAAATGACACTTTTTAACATGTTCACCACACATTTACGCACCCTCATGCATTTTTGGTGATGTTTGCCTTTGGCTGGTAAAAATACCAAGTGGCTGGTACGTTTTTCCTTCTACCAGAAACAGTGGCTAGTGGCCAAAAAAGTTAATTTTATCCCCTGACTCTGGGGATGCTTCTCCTCAGCAGGGACTGGAAAGGTTTTCAGGACTGAAGGGAAAATGGAGAGAGCAAATTATAAGCAATTACTACAAGAAAACCTGTTTCAGTTTGCTAGAGACATAACTGGGGTGAAATTTCACCTTTGAGCTGGACAATGATCCGAAGCAAAGGACCAAAGCTACACTGGAGTGGCTAAAGAATAACAAAAGTGAATATCTTTGAATGGTCCAGTTGAAGTCCTGACTTTAATCCTATGGAGATTCTGTGGAAAGACTTAATAACTGCTGTCCTTAAGCAGTCCACAAGCAACTTAAGAGAGCTTGATCAAATCTGCCAAAAGAAATGGGCAAAACCCAGACCAAGACAGTGTGCAAAGTTGGTAGAGACTTACCCAAAAAGACTTGCAGCTGTAAATGCTGCCAAAAGTGTATCCACCAAATATTGAGTGTTGTTGATAGGTCTGAATACTTAATGCAATCAACATTGTGGAGTAGTGGTTAGGGCTCTGGACTCAAATCTCGAGTGGGGCAGTACTGTTGTACCCTTGAGCAAGGTACTTCACTTTGCTCCAGTAAAATGCCCAGCTGTATAAATGGGTACAAATGTAAGTCGCCCTGGATAAGAGCGTCAGCTAAATGACAATAATAATAATAATAATAATAATAATAATAATAATAGTTCTTTCTTTCATTTACTGTAACTACTCTTACCCTTAGAAGTTTTCAGTTTGATCATGCATGAAAAAAGGGTTTCCACCATAGGAATGGCCTGAATACACTTGCACTTGTGTGTTTCATATATATGAGATAGATATCTCTTTCTAGATATAAAAAATAGATTATAGATGTGTAAGATATATCTATATAGATAATAGATATCGATATATCTCTATCTATCCATCTCAATGATTCGGTTGTTTCTTTATTCAGATAAACTCAGTATTTCACTGAATTTCAAGGGAAGGCAGAACAATGAGTCTGAAGCAAAACCTCTGTGTGAAAATGAAAAAGAAGAGTGAAGGTCACATTAGTTTTTTTTAAAATATTTTTCTTTCTGATTTCTTCATATCCTGGTACAGGCTTATATAAGAAATAACAATAAATGGCCTTTCAGTATTTATTTAATTTCACTTAATTTAATTTCAGAGCATGTGGAACTCTGGAACTGTAGAACGATTGAGCAAATTTGTTTTTTAAACTACCTTCAGAAATCTTTGTCCCAAGGTTGAGAGCCCTCAATGTCAGGCCTTAGATCTTACTAAGCCTCTTTTCATGCGTAAAGTTACACCTGCTATTCTGGGATTTGATTTTGAGCATTCAAAACGAGTTCTCCTTCCAAAACAGGTTTACTATATTTGTATATAGTGTAATGCACTATATACGGCACTACGGCACTCGGCCTATGGCAGTGCTGATGTAGGGCCATATCGCACTCTTGCTCGTGTGATATTGCTTAAATCTATATTAATCATATTTTGCCTTTCTCTAAACTACTTCAAAGTTAAGGAAAAGTAGCGCTTATGAAACAGAATCTGATCGCTTCCTCCTCGGAACTCTATACGGGGAAAATAAATCCTCAAGAGAAATTCAATCTTACATCTAAAATCTTTGAAAAATGGATAGACGTTGTTCAGTGTACAGCTTGTTGTTTAAGTGGTGGCAGACTGAGATCTGAAAGACAATAAGTAACTTCTCACGTACCTCCACCTCAACAGCTCGGGTGCAGACAGTCTCCTCCAGCAACTTGATCTTCTGCTCAAGGGCTTCCATCTTGCCCCTTATCTCCTTCAGTGTAGATTTGAGACTGACTATTTCGTTGAGTTTATGACTCACGTCTCCCTGAGATTCCTTTAGTTGCTGCTTCAACAGTGAGATCTCGCCTGATTTTTGGCATACCTACGAAAAACAAGACAGTAGAACTCTGAGCCCTATTTGTTTTCAGTGTTTGTCTTGACCATCTTTTAATACTGTAATTGTGAAGCAATCTATATAAATTCCTAATGGACCGTTGTCTATTATTAATCATATTCTTTCATTTTAATGTCAAATCTGACAAAAAGCAATTGAAATGGGAATAAAGTGGCATACATATCTTCAAACCACACAGTTTGGCAGAGTAATGCTCAACTCTACCAACAAAAATTCAAAATCAAAAGCACAAACCTCACAAGTCACAGCCAGCAATAGTGTAAGGCTTCAGAGTATCCCACTATACTTTACAGTACACTTTAATTTTCTGTCTCATAATTTTCAAATCATTTAAAAATGGGGAAAAATAAATCTTGCCTTTGTGATGTAGAAAAACGTGAGTCTATCGATGAATACAATGCGGTTTAAATCATCAGGAAAGCATTTTGTCATTTTCTCTGTTTACGAAACCACTTTTTAAAAATTGATTTAGCCAATCGGTATTCTTATTTTCATACTGTGTTTGTGTGTGTGGTGGGTGGACAACACAAAAATGACTTAGCTTTCACTAGGGATGTGACAGAACTGACAGAAATCCGCATCCGTTGAATGCGGATTTTAAAGCATTAGATCATTAGAATGCAGATGCAGAAGTAGCGTATTTAGTTGTAGGGAACAAATACACATTTTAATTAAATGCTGTAATTGTGAAATAAAGCTGGCTGAAAAAACATCAGCTCATAGTCTTAAAAGTCTTCTGCACTTTGAATGAACTGTTCAGAAGCAATAGTTACAATTCAACACGGTATCTAAAGTTCTTAACATGTATCTAAGGTTACTATTTCTAGTCACTTTACTACTTGCATGTAGTTCAGGCTAGTACTTGTACATTACATTTCAAAACACAAGCAGCTCTGAGCATCACAGGGGAGTTGACATTCAGGGTTTTAACTGTGAAGTGATGCACGGGTATGTTTGACATCAGTTATGTGGTCAAGAAAAATCATCCAGAGAAGGACAGGGTCAAACCCAAATACTCGAGTAAATGAACCAAATATAAACAGTATTAATCTTATTTATCCTTAAATGACCGCAATATAGAAGTGCAAGATTTCAAGGTAAAGTAAGTTGGCGATGGACGTTTCATTGTTAGCAATGTTGTATTTTATGTTAATAATAATGCGCAAAGCTTTTTTTCTGTGATCGTTATGATTTCTATCTTGCGGGTCTGTTGTGCACCATTAGATATTTTCAATCGTGTTGTAACCCTACCTTTAAAACACTAATACAGAGTATTAAGGCCGCAAGGCACAGCTACCGGTTTAATTACCGGTCACATGACAGCCATGGATTCCGTGATGAAAGTGTTATTCTCGCTCGTGTAAACCAGCCTTTCTGGCATTTTCCTGCAAACACCGCACGAGAGCTGCACTAGAGCTAATGTGTGAGTGAGTGAGGTTAAACTGACACTGAAAATACATTCACTTTGTAGGGTGGTAAAGAAAGATACACTTCTGCATATCTTCCAAGGACAGGTAGTTGATACTGGTTCATTTTCCACAACAGCGGGTTTTTCTTTTGTTCAGTTATAGTTCACCAAAATATGTAGTCACCTCCAGTGGTGTAAGGGGTGGGTGCTGCACACACTGTTTTTATATGAATTGTTACGTTAATAATTGCGCAAGGAATATTTAGAATTGAGAAGCATGGGATTGAAAGAGTGGCGCCGCTCTGCCTGGTTCCACTTCACCCTGTGTCACAGGCGGAGTTTCACCTTAACGGCTCGCCTTAATGACTCCGACAGCATTACAGCCCTATCTGTAACAATCACATCATCCCTTCTCTCTGTAAAATAACATCTGGACCGTACTGAGTGAATGAGCGGGCTGACTTCATGCATGTGCGTGTTGCAATGGTAGACAAATATTTTGCTACAAATTCGAATTAGTTTAGTATTCGATGGAGTTCGGATTTGCTAAACCTGTGCGAAGATCAACATCTGTGAATGCGGATTCGAACTTCGTCACAACCCTAGCTTTCACTCTCAAAGTGTTTTCATTTCAAAAATGATATTCAGTAGTTTTGAATGATGTCAAATGTTGCTCCTGAGTGATGTCAGTACATGCAGTAGTGCTTACTGCAGAACTGTCACTAACTGCTTTACTTGTGTCACTTGGTAGAGCTGCACATGCATAATTCAAAAATGACTTCCCAGAACCACAGGGTTTGCAAACATAGGCAATCCGAAGTACTCTCCAAACAAATGCACCTGTCATTAAAGTACACCAGGGAAAACGCAGACACACTTACTTCCCATTGAGTTTCCTCTAGAGTAGGTGCCAGCTGGGTCTGCTCCTTTTTGTAGGAACTGAGCTTCATCTCCAGCAGGTCCTTCTCCTGTGAGAGCTGGCTGGTATCCTCCTGCAGCTTCTTCCTCTCCTGCTGGAGCTGAAAGACCTGGAGCTGCAGGACCTGCTGAGCCCTCAGCGCCTTCTGGGAGACCTGCCGCAGCTTTGTGGAGCACCTTTGCTTGAGCCCTTCCATCTCCTCCTTGCAGTACTTCTGCTTCTCCTCGAAGAGCTGGCAGGTGTCGGACTCCTTCTCCTCAAAGCTGACCTGCAGCTCCTGTAGCTCCGACTCTCGCTCCAGCAGCCTCTGCTCTAGCTGCTGAATGAGGATCTCGTCCGTGGAGATGGGTGAACGCACGCAAGTGGCAGTCTCAGAAAAAGGAATCGCGCCAGTCTGTTCAGGAGAGGGGCCTTGCAGGGGAAGCCCATTGTCCAAGAAGGGCACAGCTTTGAAGCCTAGGGCAGCGTTCCCATGGGTGGTCCCATTGGCAGCCCCATTCTGTGATGGGTTTCCGTCCTGGGCCGAGCCTCCACCACCTCGGCCCTGAAGCCCCACAGAAGTGCCCAGGTTGTCCATTTGACAGCTGCCACTGGTGCTGTGCGTGGGAAGGCTCGACATGGAGTTGCGGCCCGAATCTGATAAGGTCCCCGAGTTATTGTCTTGCTTCTGTTCCTGTGTCTTCTCTGAGGGGCTGAGTCTTTTGTTGATGATCTGGTTCAAGTTGTTATGGCTTTCAGTGGAATTGCAACTCCTGGGAATCACGGGTTTGAATGCTGTTGGTCTTATCAAGCCCTTTTCGATGCCCTATGAAAATAAAATCATGTCAGTAAATTGTTTTGGAGGAATTGCCATTGTGCAAAATAGGTTTCCTATTTTGTCTATTCATATTACTTATTTTTTAAATGTATTGCTTGAAGTTTATAACTGCAGAATAGTTTCAAAGAAACTGAAGAAAACTGAAGTATCATTAATGGTGTAAAGCTAGCAGGTCAAATCCTAGTACTTAATTCCTGAATAATCAGGATTTCTCGATAATGCACAGTCATCGCTGTTCAACTATATTGTAATCGGTGTGCTTTGATCACAGTTTGGTAGGGCATTCTTTCAGTTGTTCTGTCATTTATATATGTATAAATCACCATTTGTTGCCTTATAGCCTGGAATTTAAATGCTAATTTGAAAAATCCCAAATTCAGTTAATCTCTACACATTCTACCCCTCAAGTGAAAATTTATCAAAAATAAAAACTGAAATCGCTTGTTTGGGTTTACTCCTCTTGAAATAGCAATCCTAAATTAGCTCAGACCACCTTACCTTACACTAAGTGGCCTCCACCTGTGTAAAAATGTAGTGATTCACATGATTTGGGGATACATTTAGCAGGTTCTGTAGATTCCCTTTGCTGGGAAGTGCATTTCAAAGCAAAGACTCAATAATGAGTACCAAAGAGCTTTCAAAAGAACCATGAAAGCTTGGAATATCCCTTGGAGCATGGTGAAGACGATTATTAAGAAATGGAAGGTGTATGGCACCACCAAGACCCTGTCTAGATCAGGCTGTCCCTCCAAACTAGATCACAGAGCAAGAAGGAGACAGATCAGGGAAGCTACAATGAGGCCAATGGCAACTTTGCAAAGGCTACAGGCTACAAGTGTGCATGTGACATAAATCTCCCAACCACTCACAAATCTGGCCTGTATGCTAGTGTGTCAAGAAGGAATCCATTACTCATGAAAGTCCACCCTGAGTATTAATTTAGAAGGGTGGAGTTATGATCAAAAGTATCATAGTTTTGTATTTTTACTATATATTTATTTTCAAAATAAACTTGTTTTCACCTTAACAGTGTGGACTGGAGTATGGTGTGTAGATGAGTGGGAAAAATCCTCATTTAAATGCATGAAACTCAGAGGCTTTGACACAACATGTGAAATGTTTAAGTGGGTGTAGACTTCCTATAGGCAATGTACACACATACAATATATGTGTAGATAGATAGATCAAAGATGGGCAAAGGAAGCGAGCAATGAAGAGATGAAAAAAGACCTAGAAAGATATGCATATCAAATTTAAAGATGAAATAATAGACTTTGCAGGTATGTGCTGGAAAAGAGAAGCTATAAATCTAAACAAGTGGAAACATCTCGAAAGAAAGATAGTCACAACCTGTAGTAACGTTTCTATCTACTTCCTGTTAACTTGGAACAACAGTTGTTAAACATTTGTTGAATTGAAACCGTAATATTCTCTAATAAATATAATTAACTTAACTTTTATGATTGTTCCAATTCTTCTGAGACCATGATCACAGAATAGTTGTTTATGGGTCTGCCTTAATAGCTGGGGACCCCAGTTATAGTTCAACCGTACATCATACACAGTGTATAATGGGTAAAGCTTACTGATCTGAGTCTTGGATGCATTAATGTAGGGGATTTAACATTTTAATATGTATTAGAGGAAAAGAAAGTGGGGATTTTTGAAGCAAGTGAATGATTTAATTACACTCTCGTGAGCCAGAACCCACACCGTGAATAGTTCATTAAAACCAATTATTTATTTTCCGTCTAGGATTTTTCACAAAAATTACATTTTAGTCACTTAAACTGTTCTCCACATGGATCAAGTAAAGTAAAAAACGTTGTTAAGAATCCAATTAATTATTCATTTTACATTTTCTATAAAATTAACTCTCCTTTAACTGCCCTCGACACAGGATAGTTTTGCTGCTGGCCATTACGCCATCCTGGGCTGGAGTCTTCGAAAACTTCCACTGTGTTACAAAGATGTAATAAATCGTGGGATTTACAGTTTCATGCACATGTTTAATGTAAACAGTATTCTCATAGAGATTTGCCTACAATAAAATTCTGTTAACAAGCATTACTTACTTGGGTATTTGATTTGTCGTTTCAGTTACCGATTAACCAAATTGCAGAAGTACACACTGACATCCAACTAAATGAGGAACATGTTTACAATACCTAGCTGTGAGACTGGCTCATTAAGATAAGTTTTGTATTCATTTTTTAACTCCCAAAGGAAGACAGAGTAGTACTGGTGTAGAACAACATTAGTAAACATGTTAGACTGAAATACAGTGGATGCATATTGTTGTGTTTGGCTTTAGGGGAACCTTTACTTGCAAATGTATTTCTTTGCCTTGTAAGCTTATGAAACTGATGAACCTTCCCTGAAAAAGGAATACATTTGGATTTTAGAGCACTGCTTCTGTCTAGTAAGAAGACTCCACTCCTTGAATCCTACACAAAAAAATATCTACGTCAAAAGCAATAACCTCCTTTTGTATCCTTTGTTCATTAAAAGTACTGCACTGTAGCAGGTGTTTCTAACTCCTGTCCAGACAACAGGGTCTTCTGTTTATTTAGATATTTTTGTTCCAACGGAGCTCTCCATGATTTAATCACCCTAAGTGTTTGCTTTATACACACTGTGGAAAGTTGCCTACTCCACAGTCTATAATTAGACCACCCATTTTCCCTGGAGTGGAAAATCAGACTGCTTATGTACAAAATACCTTAAATATTTCACATAACACCCATGGACACATTTCGCCCTAAACTAGGGTATTAAATTAAATACTTTTAAGATTAAAGAAAAAACTGAATTGGATGGTTTTGTTCTCTTTGCATGGGCTGATGCCCCCCTGGAGCTCCTATATGAAGTGTGTTTTGACTGAAAAGGCCACGTCTCTCCTAAGAAAGCTCCTGATAAAACTCAAAATGTGATCCACTTTATTTTCCGGGGGCCGACACTCCCTAGTGAAAAATGCAGCTCCCACCATCAGTTCCTGCCCCTTCAGCGGCGATTCCCATTAAGATGGTTGGCACCGCTGTTTCATATTAATAACAAGCAGCCACTGAAGTGTGAGAGGTAAGCTTGTTGATTCAGCATTCCTGCTCACTGACTTCATAGTCGCGGCCTGGGATCCTTTCCATAGTCTCAGGTTCTGGCTCGCCTGGGGTATAAAGAGCTATTGAGAGGAAGGTTTGCATAAGCATGACCCTGGCAGCAGATGAAATCTTTCAGGGAGATCAAGGCTTTTTTTTTTAGCTCATCAGTCTTCAGACTTAATGAAGTCGCCGTGACGCCGCAGAGCTTTTAGTGTTTCGGTGGAGGGCTGGGGGATTATGTGCAATCTACTGTACTTGTCTCATGTTGGCATTTGCCAGGGACTGGTGCTAACTATCTCACGGCTTGTGTGCAATTTATACCATAGCAGCATTGATTTGTACAGCAAGCAATGATCGGAGGAAATTAACAAAACAACAACACCAATTTGCAGTAATAATGTTGGTAAAATTGTGTGTGTGGATGTGTGTGGACCATAAACATGTTCTGGTACTTGCAAGCACTTGCTTATGTGGAGAAATATGTGGAGTACAGACCCCAAACGAGGGGACAGCTGAAAACTAGAAGATACCTTCTTGGGGGAGAGACACAATCACTCACCTTTTCGAGTTTCCCGGAGAAGGGCACCAGTTTGGGTGGCGTGATGCTCCCCGCTTCCATGTTGCTAGTCGGTCCCCTCTGGTTGTCCTCTGGGCCAGCCGTCTTGTTCAGGCTTTTGTGGCCTCCTCTGGGTTTGTGGCTCACCTTGATGTAAAAGAAGTCCTCGCTTTTGCCTGCGTGGGAGATTGTTTTGGTGGTGTTGGCCGAGTCCTGCGAGAAACCATACCTCAGCAGCCCGTCGGCACTGCGGCTCGCCTTCTTAGACTGAGCGGCCTTCTTCAGTTTGTACTCCGTGGCCCGGCAGTGTTTGCTATGGAGGCTGTGACCCGATATCAAGCTGCTCACGCTGCCCATGGTTCTCCTGGCACAGGCGATGGCGGATTTAAAGGGGATGTGTGTTCAGCTTTAACGGGAATCGAAGGCCTTCGAGCAGTAACAGCATACAGCCCCTTCATAGCCCTGAAAGGAAATCCACTCCACTCTCAATGGTGAACCTGGAAAACAACAAAACAACTTCGTGAAGTACTGTTCAGTTTTGTCCGATAATTTGGATATGGATTCTGTAGGGGATATAGTTACTGTTCCAGCTTTTGGTCATCAAGTTTGTGGATAGAGTCCAATAGCATGAGTGATAGGAGATTGATCCCCAGTCAAAAGAGCCAAGAGCTTGACTGAGGTCATCCGTCAGATTGCTCCCTTTAACTCAGCTAACCATGCCTGTTACTGATATTGACAGCTGAGGCACACCGATAGCAGAGAGGCCCAGATTAATGTCTACATCAATCACTCCAAACAGCTTTTTAAATGATGCAAGCCAATTTCAGTGATTTGCACTGGAGAAGCAATCGAAGTACATTATTTCTGTCTGTTCTTAAGAAAATTAACTGTACAGTTTGTCTGATAAATCTCGATTAGTATTATTGTTTGCTTTATTTAACCCCCCCACCAGCTATGGTATATAAAAATGGCCTCAACAAGGTTCAATTTAAACCAAAAGACAACCTTTTTCCTCAAAAGACTCTTATTAGAAAATTACTGGAATTGAATGCTAAATGCAATTACAAACTTTGTGTATATAATACTGAATACATGCTACCATTTAAACTGAAAGGCAGCTGTAGTGTGATGTCACTGTGTCTAGCTCTAATATTTTCTCTTGTGTAACTTTGTTCTTCCAAAACTGATCCAGGATCAACATCAGTCTCCATATCATCAAGCAGCAGGTAAGAAATTTAGGAGAAATCGGTACTGGTCAGAAGTATGCACTTACATTATAATATTTGCAGATGAATGGGATATTAAGAATTTTGTTAGGCTTGAGTAGGGAGAAACATATTTGCCACATTTGCTAATCAGTAGCCACTGTACATCGTATACACTTAGACACTCTGCATAAGGTTGTCTGCTAAGAATACACAGTGGAATTAAAGTCCAAAAAAGCACATACAAATAATGTAGAGAAGACCGCATTTATTGTGATAACTAGTAAGTTAAGACCCCTTCTGCAAGTCTACAGCTGAATCTCAAGGTGATTTAAAGTCTGGTTGTTATTTATTATTATGATGAATTATGTTTAATATTATTATTAATAACAATAACAACTCCGAGATCACTGTACATTTGCACCACCAGTAGAGTTAAAATTAATAATATTGGTTTTGTTTCTTTACTTGTCCAAACACAAGTCGCTTCCTTTGTTTCCTGGATAATCAGTTATTTTAATTGGACTGGCAGCCAACCTGGTTTGGCATATTCTGTCGCCTTGTCACTATAAATCCTCAAATCCTGTTTTTCTGGCACTTTCTTTCAACAACATGCCTTCTAGACTCAGTGCACTCTGAGAGCAGCACCAAAAACAACAATACACCTTGCCTCTCCTTCTACCCTTCCATCTCTCAATCTGCTTGTAGGCCCAGGTGTTGCAAGATGTACATTATGACCCACTAGGGAATATGGTCACTTTGAGTCATCTCGCTGGTAACAAAAGCCGGGGGTCTCCAAAAGTTGATAAATTGTCTTTCTTCAGACATCTAGGCCATCTGATCCCTGCTTCCAGTCCATTTACTGAATGTACAGCAACAATGCAATGGAATTTCATTTATTTATTTTTGCAAATGCTTTCATTAACAGATTATATCCAGCCAGAAAACAGAGGAGGGGAGGGGTGGGGGTGGGGGTGGGGGTGGGGGTGGTGGGACAGGGAAGTCTCAAGCGATTCTGTATTATAGCATTATAACTAAAGAGTACATGCAACAACCTGTCTTTGTCGTCATTGTTTAAGAAAAGGCAACCCCCCCACCCCATTTCTTTTGTTTTTCCAACTCTGCCAGTGTAACTGTCTATCTCAAAAACTGAGAGATGTCATTGCTCTAAACCACCAGACATCTGCTCACAACAGTGGGAAATCTGTCATCACCACCTTTAAAGCCAGCTTCCTCCAGCACAAAAACAACAAGACTAGCAAAATACCCTGTGTGCAAAAACAAAAAGAGCCAGATACTCTTTTGTGGCAGGTCAAGGTACTTTCAAAGCACAAAACGATCCATTAAAAACACATGCCTCATCTTTCATCATGCTCAAATTACAAGGCATCAATCTCTTGCACTTTTGTTGATCTTAATTATCAGTCTCCTTTAAAGAACATGTTGCATACTGCTCTGTTGCAAATTTAAATTAGTGTTAAGAGAACCCAACACAAGCTCCACCTTTCTTTGTGTGTGGGGAATCCTCAAACCATGTAAACATAAACAAGACTATACGAAGTAAGGAACACATGCGACTTACTTCCAGTGCAATACATCCCCTTGCTGTACCATGCAGAACAATCCTCCTTTTCCTTAAGGTGCACAAGACATGTGTGTCCCTGTGTGAACCAGCCAGTGAATATATCAGTCTTCTAACAACCAGCTAGTTACAATTCAGAGAGGCGGGCTTCTTGCTTTCAGCTTGTAGATTTTTGCATAACTGACATGTAAATGTGCTGGAGGGGAGAAACCTTTGCCCTGGGGGGTAGAGTGTACAATGCGCACTTCTTTACACAAACGTGTGCCACTAAAGTGATTAACTCCCATTCCTGACAATGGCTTCTTCACACTGACTTTTTCTTCCTTTCAGTCGGCACACTTCCACTGCCCCCTCCCCTCCCCTCCTCCCCATCCCCCCATTCGCCCCTCGCTTCTATACAGGCTTTTCTGTGCCAGTAAAAAAAGGAACCGGTTCCCTTTGTCTGAAGAAGTGTGCCGTCTTCATATATATTTATATATATTTTTAGTCTTAATCTGAATCCATGCAAGAGAATGCATATTTATACTAGTTTTGATAACTGGAACTGGAGTTGGACAAAAGCATTCGAATGAAAGTACTGCACAGAAATATTACACTTGATTTAACTGGGAAAGACAAAAATGCCAGACTGTAAACCTAAGAGACATTCTGCTTAGTGGGTAAAATGGTGAAATGGTAAAATTAATGTAGACCAAGATGAATATATTTGAGATTGCTTTCACTTAGTTACATATGACAACTTAGATATCCCTTTTATGGATTTCGTCCTTTTTTAATATAAGCATTTCAATCTTAAAATAAGGCTTTCTCAGATATATGTGATTGAACCTATAATCTTTATTATGTTAGATTTATGGACCTGTGTTTTTTGCACATTGCATTGTAGGGATTCAATTGTAGGATACATGACTAACAGCTGGCAAATTTAATTCTCCAATTACCCTTACAAAGTAATTTAATTCTATTAATTGGATTGTCAATTAAAATGTTAAACTGATGCATGCGTTTCCCCTTACTTTTCATCTGTTCCATCCCTTGTTTAACACGTCCAGGCAAATCATATTTAGGAATTTTCAAACGACAAACAGTCTAATTCTCCCAGGCTGGTTTGAACAGGTTATAATGAAGACCCCTAAGAAAATAAATAACCTGTGCCATTTCTGTTTTACAATAAAAACATTAGAAGTTACAGTTTGCAGGTGTTGTCTGTAAAAGTGTAGGGTCATGAAACCCCCCAAAAATTCTAAATACATTTTTTTGCCAGAGACCTGTAGCCTAAAAGTTGATCAGCGTGTATTTTTTTTACTTTTTAAAGTGTGCTCTTCCAAAGGAATCAAACAATATTGAAAACAACTATTCTGATGGTTAAAAACACTTCTGTAAAATGTGCACTTCTGTAAAGACAAACTTGCATTCAGAAAGGGAATGTCCACCATTCTAATGGGTTCAGTTTAGTCGCAGGCAGTTCACTCATGTCAGTCAGTGCTTGCAGTGTGGTGTTGTATTGGTCTTGTCCACTGGAGCTTGCAGGCCAGCCCAGAGTTGACCATGCATGTGATGTGTGAACTGTGTGAATGACATGGCTGATCTAAAGTCAGGGGGTCAGATGGGCGGCACTGATGACAGACTGTAAGGTGGAGTTAGCAGAGGGGAGGGAAGGGGACAATCAAAGGAACAAAAAACAGGACAGTGGATAAGGCTGCTAAATTAACAGATTGGATTGTTTTAACTTAATTACTGTTACAAAACAGTTTTCAGCAATATAATCTTTCCAGTTGTCATAGATCACATCCCCTACAAGGGCTGTCTGAGATGAAATTCAGGACATCTACGAGAGTGAAGATAAATGGGTGGAGACTAATGCAGACCTGCAGTTTGCATACACTCAGTTTACGCTAGACTTTTGTTTTTTTTTACTGCCAATTTGGCCGTTAATATTCCAGAATTCTGGCCATATACTGGAAATATGTTTTAAATAGGCTACATTTAAACAGCAATAAAACACAAATGCTATGATCCAACAAATGCATTTTATTTAAAGTAGTCAGCAGAATTAACTCTTCACAAACTTTGTGAACTGAGCACATAGGCTACAACAATACAATAAAACAAATAGCCTTGCAATTGTTAATTAAATAAAGACATTAGCCTACATTAAATGTATGTCTCTATGCATCCCAAGCCTGTCAAATTAAATAACTTGGAAATAAGCTAAATTAATAAAATTATAAAATAATGAATTAAAAAATAAAATAATAGGCTGGTCAGTCCGAATTCCGCGTTTGTCAAATTCCCGTTTATTTGCGGCGCAACTTCATTGAACAGAAGTGCTCGGCTGCTTGTGCAAAGTTGAAGCCATCCAACCCCTTGACACAACTTTCAATTCTCATCAACGTTGTCACCTTTTCCTCAGTGAGGTGGCATCTCAGGGCTGTTTTTATCCTGTTCTGGAGCGAGAATCCACGCTCTTCAGGCACACTGGACTAAAGAATTGTGATGGCCATCTTTCCTAGCTTTGCCCAGTCGGGATAGATACAGTCACATGACCATACACTCAGTAATTTCTTACTGTAACAGCGAGCGGAGATAATATGGCAACATATCTTATAGGTCACACAACATTAGGCTATTTAATATGCTATTAATCTATTTATTTATTTATCTGGCATATTTCCCACCGGACAATGTGGCCGTTGATATTTTCATCTACCGGACAACTGCATGTGATACCGGTGAACAACCTGTCAAAGTCGTAAAAGCATGGATCGCCTTCTTTCGCTCCAGCTTGTCTGCTGTAGTGTAAATACATCCATATCATATTCACTGGCTCTGTACACAAGCTCATGTTTCATTACTCATTCTGGAGAATCTATTGATTTGTTGGTAGTGCCAGAAATCTCTAAGAAAGCCAACTGACTTGATACCTAGAAGCATCAAAAAGGGGGAGAAAGCAAACTAATGAATTTGCCACCCGGCTGGGAATGCTACGACACAGAATTGGACAGCTGCTAAGACGCAGCATAAAGCAGAATACACACAGGACAGCACTACACTTGTGTTTCATTACCTCTCTCCCCACAACACCTAGATAAATCTTTTGATCTTCAAACCAAACAAAGACATGAAACAACTAGGCTGACACAATAACTATTTTCAGAGCTTCGGTGTCTGAAGTGGAATTTAATAACTGCTTAGTCATTGTAATACATAAGAGATGGTCAAATAACTAAGTTGGTTCTGATCTCAGGAATATTGGGACTCTACGAGTGTCAAAAGTGTTCACAGACATATAAACGATGACTGAAGAAGCAGCAGTTAGGTCAGTTAGTCACAGTAGATACTAGGGTACCCAGTAAGACAGTGATTCCCAGTCTTTTCAAACCTATGTCACAGCTATTTAACATTTAAACTTTCAAACTCAACATGCCTTTAGTGAGACTTGAGCTTGTTCTGATGTACCGAATTGTGAAATTCTGTCTAGATTTATTTTGGCTTAGTTATTATATTTATCTTTCCAAAATTCTGACCCTAAAAAATATACAGCATCCGTGTGTAGACTTCACAAACAAAATGAGGATTCCCAACCAAAATGATTGGTGATGGATCGGAAGCTGGGCAACCAATGGGCAACCAATATCCACCTAATTTAAATATTATTTGGAGAAAATAAACTGAAAGAATTTAAAACCTTTTCTTTTGAATTGCATTGGAAATTCTTGGAAGAAAATGAAAATGTAAATAGAATGTATGTAATCTCGATTCAGTGTTTCACTTCTGCCATTAACTCGGCTGTTTTTTCAGACTGGTTTGATCTTCAAAGGTAATTTTAGGAGTCAGCTTTTCTCTTTTTTTTTTTTTTTCCTTTTTTATGCCGTTCTCTAAACTGGTCCCCAGTGCTAAAAGTGGGCAGTGTTTCTTTACCTGAGCTGCAGAATCAGCATCTCTGTGAAATTAAAGACAAAAAGCTCTTTGAAAATACATATCTGAAAAATGTAATCCCAGGGGAATACATAAGGGACAGGGGCACAAAGAATGATGAAAAAATAAGCATTTCAGTGATCTTCAAAAATGTGTAAGTGACATTCATGTATATGTTAAAAAAACAAAACAAAAGAAACACACATTATTTGCCCTTGTTCTGTTTCTGTTCTATAGATTCCAGTTGGTTAACTTGATCCCATTAAATAGCTGTACACACAAAAAAAGGCTTTGTTTATACATAATAAAACAGAAAGCAAGATATTGACTTCAAGACGCCTACTGTAAGTGCTTGGCAAATAAAATCAATGTGTACACACATTGAACGGGACTCGTCGGCAGTCATTAGGAGCACACTACATTAAAGGAAGCATATTTAAGTTCAATCTATAACTGTCCGGGGAAATAAACCACAGACATTACACTGAATATAATCTTTTAAATAATGAATGGGATTTAAAGTGCTTTAAAATCTCCCTGCCAGAGACAACGCTTCCCAAAGATTTTTCATTTCATTTAATTTCATTCATTAATTTCCTTACTGAGGTTTTGAATGGCAAACACAAGTAAAGTATGATTTGCTGATGCAATAGCAGCCTTTTTGTGTTCACTTTGTGTTAACTTTGCATGATGCAACACCAGGTTAACTTTGCTTTCATTCCCATTAGACTTGGTGTGGAGGACTAGTCTCTTTAATATTCCAAGGAGGGGTTGGGTTTGTATGTCGAATAAAGAGGTATGCTATCAAAAGATTAGTGGTGCGTATTGTGCATTTGCGGTGTTGAGAAATGGAGATTAGCGCATTTATGAAATCCGTACCTACATAAATTATATGATGCGATTGGCATAGAGTGTGTAATGTGTTGTGCGTGTAAGTGGTTTATTTGCTTTGTGTACTCGTGTTTGGCAGTTGAGGCTGTTCATTGAAACTGGGTTCAACATTACAGGAACATCTGTGCAAGTGTGAAAAATCCATAGACTTTATTGTACCTCAGGCAGTTGTCCAGATTGCGCAGCACACACACAAAAAAACTCTGGAGCAGAATGGGTATTTTGGATAAAGGGAGAATGCGTAAGGCATGTTTATCTCTGTGACTGAAAGGACTTGAGATGGAGAAAAAAAAGCAATCCTAAAATGTCGAAAATTAAATGTCAAATGTTCCTGGCAGTTATTGTTACAAGATTGTCATGGGGAAAAATTAAGGAAGATTCTGCATCTGTTTAATGCTCTACACAGGGAACTCTTTGTTTCGGCGGGTGCACTGGTTCTGAATTCATTGTAAGTAATTTAGTATGACAAAATCTAGAAAAATAGGATTCAAAATGTGCTGTAATTGAGAAGCCTAACATTAAACATTTTAGAAGGACATTAAACGCCATCCCTGTGTACATTTTCTCTTCTTAAATAGATGTATTCTCTGAGCCAAGCAAAGGTATGCATTTCTAAATGCAGCTAAATCATTGACCAGATCTCTGCCATGCTAAACTAAAAAGTGAAGACCTGTTCATAGGGTCTCAGAGGAAAACCTAGATGATCGTTGATATAATATAACAAACTTAGACCTAGAAATACTAATCACCACAACTTTTACAAAGGATTGTCACTAATAACAAAGCACAACATATCAAGACACCAACCTTCCACATGGCAGATGATCCTGGCTTTAAAACAATCCCATTAAAGCCTTGTTCGCCATTTGAAAGACAATAAGTCAACGATTCAGCAGAAAAAAAGCAAGCTACATTAAACCGTTGCTCTTCCTGCGCTCAAGCTATCATCTTGAAGCTTGAAGGTCCTTTTTATTTTTTTGTTTTCTATGAAATGCCACTACATTCATGTCAAGAAGTGCAGGAGGGCTCATAATGACATTATAGCACCCTGACCTTTCTGTTGCATTGCTATTACTTCACTATTGGAGATGGAGAGTTACACTAATGGAGTCTGCGTGATTGATGTTTTGTCGCAGTTTTTTTTTTTTTTTCTCTTTTTCTATTTCTATATTTTCCCCCAGAATTACAGAGCTGCTTTTCAGCTCTTGTCTGGTTAAATACAATTTCTCATCATCAGCGGACTCCAGTATTGTGTGTTCCCCTTGCATTCCTTCCGGATTCAGGTACTCGGTCCATTAAAGCTTGCAGGAGCAAAACTTCCCACTGTGTCTCGCCGTAGTAATCTGCTTTCACTTAAAGCTTGCACATTCACAACCTGCTGATTTTCTCCATCTCCCCTGCAAACATTCATTAGCACAGCGGCAATTCTTTCTAGTTTAACGTGTTTCTTCCTGCTCTCTGCGTACCTGTGAGAATCTCGCCACTGAACAGGGAGAATTTTCATAAGCTGCTTAATAGGTTTAAAGTGCACAAGATAAAGAGACTGACCAAGCCTGATTAAAAAAGCTAAGCACTTACTTACAGACTTAGTTAAAAGCCAAAGCTTTCTGCCTGAATATATATACATGCATTTTTTTTCCTTCTTCAGGCAAACCAAATTACAAGGGTGGTCGTTCTAATAAATCCTTTCCCCCTAGTGTTTGTTAAAATTAGGTCTCAGTCTCGTGTAAGTGGAAAATTCCATGCAATGCCCATTTCACTCCACTATGCAATGCAAAGAACGATTTTAAGTTGGCTCATATTCTTATTTTTGATGTAGTGTAGCAACATAAAGTCAGTAACCGATTTAGTTTAGAACTACACAAACATTTCAGTACAAAATGTTAATTTTAATTAAATAGATCTATACAAATCTCTCTCTCTCTCTCTCTCTCTCTCTCTCCTCTCCCTCTCTCTATCTATCTATCTCTATCTGTTTACACACACATACATATAATATCCAAATCTCTGTGTTTTCACATTTTCCTAACAAGTTTGGCAGGCATTTTAACAATGTTCTATATATTGCAGGTAGTAATAGATGTGTATTTTTCTTTTTCTTTATTTTTTAGCCTTCAGATAGCAATGCTTTTTCAATTAGGACATTTCCAGCCTGTAAAAAGATGTTTCTTTGAAGGGTGTGATGCATAACCCTGGCATCTATGCACAGCAAAAATGTGTAGGAGCACAAGGGCTCGAAGACATGGGAGGTGGAGCCGGGTGACTGAGTGCCTTATCAGAGGAATGTGAAGACTTCATCCTGGATCGGTCCTGTTCATTTCTCATTTTTTTTGTAATGTATTTTTTTAATGACCCACACTCAATGTTGACTGCACATTCTATGATCATCTGTTCCTTTGATGACCTCTTTACCTCTCTTTTAATTTATTTTCTTCCTATTTTCTTGGTGTGGATATAAAAACTAGTGGTGAAGTTAATAATTTAACAGGATTTGCCTGAATGGCTTGACTTTAATGCCAGCTACATTCACTTACCATTTAAGCATGTTGCGAAGAGTGGTTTACACAACCAAAATAAATGCCCCTTAATGTAGTGTAATAGTTTGAAGCTAGATGGGGAAATATATATTGATGTACCACCTCTCCTCTTCTGAGAATTTCATGAAAAATCAGTTGGGATTCTAGGAACAGGCGAAAGCAGCTGTTCACATTTTAGTTTCCTAGGCCTTCCCTGTACCGACTCAATAGTCTAAACTGAATTTAATCCATTCAATCTCTGAATCATGACATCAACAGTTCCTCAAAATCTGCTGCTTCTGATTTATTTTATTTTCCTGTTTGTTTTGCCCTCTGGGAATATCTTGTTTAAGGCTGACCCACACAGAACAAATGCACAGAGTCAGTTAAAACAAAAGCAACGAGGCCATATTTGTATTGTTTGTTGTCATATGTAGGTAAATCCTTATATGAACAAATAGCAAAGGCTTAGAAAGAAAGGAAAATATATAATGCAATCTAATATTATAATACGCGGAGTACTTACTCTGATACTCGCACTGATTATTAGTAAAATAACACATATTGCAAGCAATTCTGAATGTTATAAACAAGTGCTTAGACTGAATTTTTAGATCACTCTTTTTCCCCCCTCTTCTACTTTATGGTCATTTACTGTTATTTGACATCGATTTTTCTATGTGTCAATTGCTCCTTGCATTGACCCAAAGGAAAGCTGCCATCGCATATTGGGGTTTGACATTTGTCATTGGCAGTTAGGTTAATCTGTTAATCAGTTTACCTGGGCCTTGGTCTGTGAACATGTCCATGGGGATCTCTTGTTATGATTTTTCAACTGAGAACTGAACATAAATTAGTAAAATGTCTATGAGTAACCCCCCGAAGAATGCAGTTGGATCTTTTGTGGACTGTATGTTGTGTGAACTACACGGTAATCAAGAAATGCAAGATATTCCCTGTTATCTTTGAGGTGGTTTGTCGAAGGGGAGACACATGACCTTGTATGTGATCCATGTCCCCTATTGCCGATGGGAGTGGCTCTGGCAGGAATGTAAACATGCAGAAAATAAAGACTGTCTCACAGATAAGAGGCATTCTCAACTGATGCCTCACACCTGCAAAGTGAACAACAGAGTCTAATTAGGACTTCAGATGGTTTACCTAAGCACCTTTACAGGAATGTAATATGTAAACCCTATACTGAAGGATTTAAAGCAATGGTGAAAAATTTAACTCCTGTACCTCAATTTTGTACAAAATGTACAAAATGTTGTATTAAATGTTCTCTTAAAGGGGAACTCCACCGAAAATCTATAATTTCACAGGTTATTCTATAGAAACATAGAAGTAGAAACATATTCTGTGGAGTGAGCTTTTCATGTCCAGCTTATTCTATGTACGAGAAATCAGAGATCGAAAAACATGCTGTGATGTCACTTCGATGCTAACTCTGTAGCTGCTTTGCACGAGAATCATTAAAAAAATAAAATGTTTTGCACATTCAATGGCCCCATCACCCTATTTTTCCAAAAGAACCATTGGTTTTTAGTCATAAAAAGTTTATTTCACCACCCAGAACTGTCGCTATTATTTTACATGATTATTTTCTTCCAGGGACTGCCGTTTATGCTACAGCGCAGTGTAACCTGCACACGCGCAAAGATCCATTGGAGAACAAAGCAAAGCAGCTCCAGAGTCATGGCCTATTTCTCGATCTCTGATTTCTGGTACATAGAAATGAGCTGGATATGAAAAGCTCACTCCACAGAATATGTTTCTACTTATAGAATAACCTAAGAAATTATGGATATTCGGTGGAGTTCCCCTTTAAAGTTTTCAGCATGTGTGCTTTTCCCATAGAAGAACTTCTACGAATCAAGGACTTAAAATGTAATGCTCCATGAGTTTTATATATTACTGATTAATTATTTTTTATAGAGAGACTGAAGATTGGAAAGAATTCTAATACAACATATACAGCCAGCTAGTAAATACTTAATAAACATGGCCCTGCAATCCTGACATTTCCAAATGCTTTACTTTAAGAGGCTCCCAATATGCTGCTGTGAAGACTTTGCATAAGGTCTGTCTTATCTAACCTAATTATTCAGCAAGGCAGTTTCTCAAATCTGCTAAGCCATCTGCCTAGTTCCTCATGATGAATGTGGCCCAGTCTGGAGTTGGCCTCCCGCCACTCTCTCTTTTGTCCGATGCACCATAATCCTGTAAATGAACTGACTTGACCTCCGACCTGTGTGTGAAGAGGTCCTGAATGTGTTTTTAGGCACTTGCTGACGATATGGAAACAATTACTAACTAATCAATACTGGGAGAACAAAGAGAGGAGGGGGGTGGTAAAGATGCAATAGGGGCCTTATACTTTGGTGGATGTCTGTCTCTAGCAATGGTTTATTTTTACTGTGCAATAATCAATGGTTCTCATTATGACAATATTATGTGTATTTACATGTATTTGCATGTATGGGTCTTTATTTACATAAGTATGAAAGTAAATACCTGTTAAAACATTTGCAATTCTGAGAGTACTTTAGAAACAAAGCAAAAAGCAAACCAAAAAAAGTTTTGATTTACTGTTTAGAGAATGCATAAATAGCATTTCCACAAGGTGTGTTTTGCACAAAAGGTCCAAAAAACAAAGCTGATATTGCTTTTTAAATGTAATTGAGACTGAATAGCTGTACCCCCCACCCAAGATGTGCCTTCATTTAATTGGATGTGAGGAGCTTATTTATAATTCTGACACCGCTCCTACTTCAGTACTTCACCTGGCAAAACCAACTAATTTCAAACCTGCATTTTAGCACTCATTTGTATTCCTGTGTTATTTAGGGTAGCCGTTTATTATACTATTTCAGTTTTCAATTACTATTAAGGTATAATTTAACAGCACTTTCTCTTCACCCTGCTGAGATTTATGATAATTTTCTGCTTCTGTAATTATTACCACAATCCCACTCGTTGTCATAAACATCTCGGAACAAAAGACACATCAGCACTGTTTTCTCTTTGCATTTCAATTGAGCTGGTCTGCCGCTGCACGAATGGCATGTTTACATCAGAAAAAAAACAGTATTGTTGTGAAAATCTTTTCCAGATCAAGACAGGCGCCAAGATGTTGTGAAATTACAGCTGTCCCTATATTGTCACCGTTGCTCATTGCATTATATGGTTTTGCATCAGTGTATAGTTCTCTCTCTCTCTATACCACCTACATTATAATGCCCAATCTCTGCCAATTTCAAGGCCTGCCCCATCACAATGACTGTATTTGTAAATGAGAAGCGGGTCTCGATTGAAAAATGCCTGGCTCTCTGCAATATGAAATGCTCCATCAGTTCTAGTTGCTCTGGAAGGACGGGTTTTTTAAAGCTCCAGGTGATGTAAGATCTGGAAACATTTGATCATGGAAAGTAAGGAGACTAAATACTACAAGGACTTGCCCATATCGACTGGTTTCACTGCATTTCACTAGACATTTAGATTATGTTTGATGACCTGAAAATATGTTTGAACTCTTGTTATCATATTGGACGGGGAGGGGTTACTGGTGTTTTACCAGTTTCAAGCTTTTAAACCAAATGTTTGTTTTACAGGCCAATGATTAGAAACAACGAGAAGCTATTGAAGTTATTGAAGCTGATGAATTGAAGCCTAATGAATAATTCACTTTTAACCAATGCCGACTAAAAACACCAATAAAAAATACATCAATTCGATGCACTGCTTAAAGTACCATTTTCAAAAAGAGAAATTAAGCAATTCTTAGTTGTCGTCCCCCCCAAAATCCTCCAGGCACCCAATCTTAAATAATTAATAATAATTAAAAAAATGGTAGGCTGTGAACTTAACAAAGGAAAGGGGAGGAAACTGAGTCCTCCCCTTGACACGGGGTACCCCAAGGAAGGAAACTTCATTGATTCTCGAAAACCCCATGATCTAACCACCACTGCCACTGACATCGCGGTGGGGAGCTGAGACAATGCTATTGTGATTGTTCACACAAGGCTGTCTTCTAATCTTTTACGCTCGGTAACAAAGGAAACGATGACGCTTCTGCCCAGCTGGCATGCTGCCTGGCAAATTAGACCAGTGATCAGAGAGCAGTGAGGTGGATAGTAAATTCAACATACACCTTGTCAGCTGAAATGCCTGCTTCTAGTGTACTGTATTGTCCTAAAACAGACAATAGCTGAAAATAGCAAGTGCATTCAGATATTCTACTATATAAGAGCATTTTTCATATTTCATGCACACCTTGTACAATTTTAAAACACTCTGCAGCTACGGAGCATTTTTTAAGTCTTCTAAAAACAGCTCTGCTTACGGTGCAGTCATTAAAATGATTGATTACATACCTTGATGCAAAAGCCCTCTTTCAATGGGAATTAAATGGGTTAATAACCCATTAGATTTGTGCAAGTAATTGGAGACTGGTGAGCAGTACAGAGAATAGACTTCAGCTTCAAAGAGATGCCATATTCTTTTCTCCCCAGTAGAAAATAGCGAGTTATTGTTAAATTGTTAAAATGTACACACTGGCAGACTATTTCTCAGTACAGAAGATGTACATTTCTTTGTTATTACAATGATGTGTCTCTTTAAAAATAAGAAATAAAAAGATGAAATCTTGTTGTCAAGTTTGTTTGTTGTGAAGCTTCAGGACTGATTCAGTAAACATTTTTAGCTGTTTCCCAGTAAATAAACTCAAAGTTGTCCTTTACTCTATTGTACAGTGCATCTTCGCTACATATTTATTCACACTTTTTAGTTTTTTTTGATTTTAAGTGTGAAGAAAAATTGTGAATGTTGGCAATCTTAAAGAATAGGCCTATTTGTGTGTTTATAACTGATTTATTGTGATTATGCAAAACAATGTAGTGTTGCTGCAGTTATACCAAGTACTTACCAGTGTTCAATATCAATGTTGCAACATTGAACTTGTTACTACTGTTTGTTTACAAAGAAATGTAACTGAATTTCACAGATATGTATTTCACTTGCATTACAGTTGCAGAATTCTGATCTGTCTTTCTCTCTTTTTTTAGTTGGTCTTTGGAGGCATGTTTAAGGATGCCTATAGTACATATAAGTGTTTTTTTACCACATTTTCTTAAATGTACACACAGGGCTCAGGTGTCTCTATAGATCAGAGTTTATACTTGGTTTACCTACATGTTTTATTCACCTTTGATTTTTACTAGGCTTTGTTTCTGAAAACTGTTTCCAGTTACCTTAAAGAACTGGTCCTTAGCGTTGTTAAAAGCAGTTCACTTGCACTGACGGTAATTCAAAACAATTTGCATTTGCTTTGCTTGTAAGGAAACTAAACATGACTGGTATACTTCTCTTACTTATACTTCCTGTACAATCAGGTTACTTTTGTGATTTTATTTTATTTATTTTATTTAAATTATTTTAAAAAAGTTTTTGTTTTTTAAGATATTTTAGATACCCACGGGCTGTATTAAATTACATTGAACTTCACTTTGGTCAATGTCACCATCTTTGCTTAATTTGGCATTGCTTTCCAGTGTTCCTTAATTATCAACCGAGCACAGCAAACCATGTGATTCACTTAGACCTGTGTGGGATGAAAATGTTAGTAAAACCAGATCTGCTTCTCCTCTCATTATCTCTTATTATTAATCCAGCACAGCCATGGTACCCTGTGCTTCTTTGGCTTTGTCCATCTCAATGTGTCCCACAATGCATAAAGCATATCTGTCACACCACAGGGCTCGGTTAGTTCAGAAATGAGCTGAATGTAATCTGGCTTTTCCCTGTTGAATAAAATCCTCCTATTTTCCCCCAGGGCGATTTCATTGTCGCATCATCCCCATAAAGCATATGTGCTGTGTTTTAAGGGAACACAAAGGTTAATTACAGAAATTTCCCAGACAAAAGAAGGAAGAGAGACTACTTCATAATATATTGGAAGGGTGGGGGGGGCGTAAAAAGTGACTACTCATTAGCCTTTCATGGCTGTGGAATTGGACATAACAACCCAATGTCCAGATCTGTCCTTTCACACTTCCAATATCTGTGTATTTTATTGCATTAGAGCACCAAAGGCACCTGTGATCAAACCTTTGTAACAGATTCTGCTTCTGCTTATCCAGTGGCTCCCAAAATCCTTTAGCCTTCCCCAATTATGCCATTTACAGTTTTTAACAATGGACCATTCCAGCATGGAGGCAATGGTTATCTTTCCAAGTACATAGTGTGTTGGTTTATGGGTGATAGGCTGTCTGGATGTTTCTTTTACTTGAACATACAACATACTCTTGCTACAGATGCCAAACAATAAATAAAAGCCTATGGAAAACAAATTAATTTCATCTGCCACATGGCATGTCTAAATTTGCATAATACAATCCCAAAAGCTTTCTTGAGTGACACATTTGCCAGACTGTTGCTGTTGCAGCAACAAAATATTGCCCGATCTAAATGTGTTTTGTTAGTCAGTATAAGACAAACTAAATTTATTGTCAATGTTGTAACGGACACATGGCTGTAAATTATATGTCTTCTTCTCTCAGCTAGTTTAAGTTGGTTTACAAAGCTTGCTTTCATAATACCCGAGCTTGGTAAAAACATATGCTAAGAACAGAACATTAGAAGGCTAAAGAATACTTACTAGTATGTCCAAAGACTGGTATCAGCTTGTATATTAAAAACTCTTAACCACGAAGACTGGCAACATGAGACCAAGATTGAAATTCCAACTACAAAGAATATTTAACCATCCAAACCAAAGCTTTTTGTGAGGTTCGTTTGAAGTTTGCCTTAAGTTAAATTACCCAGTGTAATGCCAGGACCAAAAAGTATGTGAAATCTTAGACCTTTACAGAATGGGTCAGCATGGCGGTGAGGAATCTCTCCTGTGATGAATGCGTGAGAAGTATTTAAACTAATCCTGGTAATGGATATCGGTGAGTTTTTTTTTTTTTTTTTTCATGAGCCAGACTGACCAAAAAGCAATAGGTTTTTACATTTTCAAGGAGTGATTTGAAGTGGTCACAGTGAATTGATCTGGCATGCAGATATAGTTTTTCTTTTTATTCCTCTAGACATCGGAGAGCAGCACGATAGCCTTGAAAAGGAATCCGGGGAGTGTATTGGAATCATCCGTATCACTGAAAATAGTTTTTTGAGTTCCAGATGTCTTTTTGAAAGATAATAATAATAAAAAAAAAACATTCTAAAGAATATTTTGTGACACATACTGCTTGTTCATTTAACGAAACTCTGATTTCAAATGGAGATGATATTACATCCAATTGCATGTATATGTATTTTTATTGTAACCTAATGTCATTAATTTGCAAACTAATACATACAACTTTAGAATTCAATATCCTTATCGATCAGGGATCAGTCTTTTTTGGCCCAGATTAATTTGCATCAGAAAGTTCTAAAACGTGAAACCAGAATGTTCCACTGAGGCCGGTGAAAGAAAACCTTCTGTTCAGAAATAGTCTACAGGGGCTTCTCGGCTTATCCTTCCCAAAGAGGATGCTCTCTTTCAGCCCTACCTTGTCAAATCCAAGCAATTTCCTGTATTTCTGTAAGCAGACGGCTGGTTATCTATTTCCAGCTGCAGCAGATAAAGACTCCTTGCTTCACAGTACAAGGTCAGGGACACGTGCGCTCCAGCTGAATTTATCAGTTTATAGAATTATTTGTAGAGAGTCATAGACAGATCATTTCAGTGTTCAGTGTTTCAATAGCAGCTCTGAAATTATTAGATAGTAATAGATAGTTATTGTATTTATTGTATGTATTTTACATATTTTAATTATGATATCTTATTGTTAATAGCAATAAAATTACAAATAACTCTCAGGCAGAAGTTTATAGACACCCATTACATATATTAGAGAATGGGAAGATGCTTTTGTGTCGTCTGTTCTGAACAAATAGGTACTTTATTGTGAAAAGCTGGCTGGCTTTGCTGAACTCTCGTCTTTGGGTGACGAAACCAGCAAAAGATGAGCTGAAATGTTAGATGCTCCCTTATTACAAATGCATTACATGTCAGAAGCACCGAGAGAAACAATGCAGGCTCAAAGACACCATTGTGATGCAAATTGTGCTGGCGGCGCCAACTATATTACAGGTTGAAGAGGGATTGGAAGGATCCTTCTGTAATTGCCCAACGAAAGACGCCAGTGCTTGTGGTGCAATTGAAAGCAGTTAACTTCATTATTGTCCTGTTTTTACAGTTGGGAACAATAATGTGATCAGTCGGTGAGTGACAGAAATTGGTTTCCATCAGATCAGAGAAATAAACAGAGCAGACTGTGCGCAAGGAATATGTGTAGATGAAATTATAATTCTAGATATCTGAGCCCTTCAATGTCATAGCTATTACTTTAGTCTCCCTGAAGGTGTCCTTTTTGTATCATTATGGAGAACGACAATCTTTTTTCCCCCTCATTGTGTTAAGTTTATTTTACTGTATTTTTGTATCCATTAGTTGCAGTGAAATTATGTTCTCCTTAGGATGCTTGTTTTACCTTCTGAAGATTCAAATTTGCATAGCTTACTGACAATGTTTTAATTTTTAATTTAAATGCACTTGTGTATATATAGAGTTGTAGTGCCTTGTTTTATAAAAGTTAATCTGTGATTTGTTTATTTTAATCAACAGATTGATGGAGTTGCAGTAAATATTTTACACATCCCCTATCTTAGTTCAGTCAACTGTAATCTTTAGTTTTCTCAAGGCTGAACTTACTCTGAAATCAACCCTTTGATAAATAAGTATAATTTAAAGAACACAATTTATTCAACTTTACAAATGAAATGAAGTGTGCGAATACTTTAGACTATGTATTTCTGTGGATCTTACAGGGGACCTTTAGATATTTGAAATAATACACATTTTCTGACTTCATGTTTGTGTGCATAATATATTTGATCAGCTAGCCCGGAAAATATTGCATTTATATATACAGGCACAGGTATTCAGAGTTTCTTAAAGTAACTGGTCTTGGCATTGTGAAATGCTCAGAGACAGCTTGAGAGAAATGGCAATCAAGGTCTTAGAAAATGTCTGAATAGTCCATTATAAGCAGACAAAAGTATCACACACTTCAGGGCCATTCAGTGTAAGATCATAATGAGCGCCATATTGCCTGCAGCTGGTTTGTCTTGCTTTTCTCTCTCGCTGCCACCAGCCAGGCTCCGCACCATGGGCTTTCTGTATAGATGGCAGCGTGTGGGGTATTATCTTTAATCAAGATAGATCATCACTTTGAAATTACTTGAAATCTAGCCAAATTGGCTTGCTGCTTTCCTCCACCCCACCCCCCCTATCTGCCACCTCTAGATCACACTACAAAATCAGCTGCTATTTAACTCAGCGTTCAAGAAGCAAGCTGTTCTAAATGGTTTTCTCTTCCATCCTCTCCTCACGGATGAAATGCGGACTTCAGGACACTCTGAATGTCTACACTTGCTGCTATTGTATCACGCTGTGGCTAATCACTTCTATCTATTATCTTACAGCAAATTGTCCTTTTATTTCTGCTCGTTGGGAAATGCTTGCCGTTTTAATATAAACTATTGAGCTTCACTGTACAGTTTAACCTAGTTGTACACCAGTGCAGGCCACAAGTGAATTATGGCACCTGCTACATAAACAGTGTGGGAGTGTAAAAGATCATGTCTTGTGCAAAAGAACAGGAAAACAACATGCTGTTGAGTGACTCATGGGAACAGAGGGCAATGTAAAAACTCCCTTTCTCTCTCTGTGTTTGAATCAAGTGATTTCCATCTCCATAAAAAAAAATGAAAATGAAACCAGATTGGAAAGCTTTTGTTGCCATTTTGTTAATCCTTATGCCCTTGAGTTGCATTTGTCCACACTGAGCACCTTAATCAGAGAAGATCTGTGGCTGTGAGGATTATTCATTTATTTATTTATTTTTAAACACGGTAAACTTCAGCTGATCCAAAGGAACTTGTTTGAATTTTGCAGGCATAGAGAATTCTCTAATGCTTCGGTCAGGCCTGGGACTGGCACTTTTACAAGGTTGCCATGGAAACCATTTTGGCTCAGTGCTCCTTGCTTTGAAATTTCAGGTTTATATTACACTCGGCTCACGCCTGGCGTCTGACTCCCCTCGTACTGAGAATAACTTTATTTATAATAATATTATTTTTATATTTTTCTCTAGCAAAGCAGAACTGTTGGAATGTATAGTGCTATGTTTTAAATTGTATTATTTTTATAGAACCATCCCATGCACAGGAAAATATACAGAGAGAATGAAGCAATTACAGTTTGCTGAGGTTGGAGGGCTAGTTTTTAAAAAACGGTTATTGCAGAAAGGTTATTTAAAGGGAAACATGTGTTTGCATGTGTTTTGTCCCATTATTTTGAAAGGTTAAAGTTGACTGACTTAAATATTGTCTGATCATCTCTGTAGTCTCGCACTACATGTTACCAGCGACATCTTCTAGCTTTATGTGGGTAAAATTAAACGGAACTTTAATAAAAATGAGCTCTGTTAATAAACTCATAGAGGGTTAAATGAAAGCAAAATTCCTTTGCCAAGTTTTGCCAAGTAAGCTAATAATAGCCATTAAATGCTTGTCATAAGAGAAACATTTCTAATCACACACAACATAGATTATTAGCACTTTCTCTGAACTGGATAGAAATGAGGACACCTGGCTACAGGGAAATTAATCACTTTTTTTCTTTTCTTTTCTTCCACTGCTGCTTCTCATCCAGCGATTTGACTTCCAGCTTTAGAAATGACACATTTCTAACCTTTCAAATGAAGACTTTGCTTTTGGTCTTTGGATCATCCTAACAAACAATGTGTCTGTAAGTTTTAAATTCTATTTCAGGTATGTCAGTGGAAGTACACATCTAAAGTAACTGTCTAAGAAAGCCCCCTCATCCTTATGTAATTAAGTAATTCATGCATGTTTTATTCTTCACAATGTTTTTAGTATCACTCTTTCAGTATTACACATTTTGCTTTACTAATTCTAATTACATCAGGGTGACAGTAAACATATTCTAATGACTTTAATGTCACCTTGACTAATAATTACAACAATTGTCCCAATTCTTAACATGACATGGAAAGCTTCAGTTAATTCAGATGATCTCTGTAGTGTAGTACGAATCCTAAGGATGAATTCCATTTAGGGATCTCCATGCATTCTGCAAACCTACAGATGACAGTAAATGCGCAAAAAGTGCTATACAAACATATCCATTAGGAGTCTTGAATCTCGGTGCGGCCCAGTGGTTATTTATGGTCATGCCGACATGTGCAACATGTGCATATTGTATGAGAAGTGTAACAGCGGGAGAATGTCTTCAGTGCTAAAAGTGGCAGCCATTTACGTAACGGAATTAATTATTGAAAGAGAGGCTTCCCTGCTGAAGGCTCTCAAGGGCCTCTTACATCTTTTGACTGCATCTTTTCTTCCTAGTGTCCACTTAAGTGGCTTAAGTGACACATTCACATTAGAATTATCATAACTTAATAGTATTTTTACTGGCTTGGACGGAAGTATAAATCTTATCTGTCACTCTCTCTTGTAATTCACCCCCTCCACTCGGCATTTTGTAGGTTCCCCGTTGATTTTTTCTTCTTCTATTTTTCTTTCTTTCCTGAAGCACACAATTGCAGCAAATTGAATAATCCACTTAGTTCATTTGTGAGTAGTGCAGAAAATGAATTACCCCTCACAGTGGAGATGAGGTGATTCCCCTTTACTCATTGCTTAAGCACACAAGGAAACCGTGAGGAGAGAGTGTCCTTTGTCAATGAGTGGCTCAGATTGCTTTTTTAAGAAACCCCCCCACTCCCACACACACACGCGCACACACACACACAGGCACACGCATGCACACACTCACACACACACACACACACACACACACACACACACACACACACACACATACAAGCGATTTGTGGGGGTTGAGAAAAATACCTTTTGAGAAGGATAACTTACTCACAGTGTCATAGAATACATGTGGTTGTGCCTGCCTCACCTGTAAATACAGGAGATAAGATAAATGAGAAAATATTGATTTAAATTAATCTCTAAACCAAAACCAACGTAAGGTCATTGCTCATTGAAATCAGCTTAACCCATGAGTCAAACTGAAGTATATGACTGTAGCTTTAATACTGCATGTGAACCTTCTGGATGTCTCTGCACCCTTGCTCTTATGCACTTTCTATAAAATATGCTCCTGATTAATGTTTTTGTTTTTAACACCACTATTGCTTCTGTAATTTCTCTTATGCCTACCCCACCCCTGAGCAAATACTGGGAATTAACTCTTACATTTGCACTTGTTAGCTCATTTGTACTAGGATGTGTGATTATTGTTTTCTGTATTGATTGTATTTACTGCACTTTGTAATGCTTTGACAGTGTTTATTTATAAGTCGCCCTGCGGATGGACATTTGCCAAGAACTAAAAAAAGGTCTGTCTTTCTTTTTTTAAATGAGATGTTAGGCAATGTAAGCATCATAGTGGCGTTTTAACGCAAACAAATATAACAAAGCAATTACCTATCAATGCATCCAAAATAGTCTGTAACATTCTAAATTCATGTAGTGGCCCCAATTAAGGTGTTTGGAAATAATCCTAAGTACATATATCGGTTGTGTATTACTATGCCTTACATTTCTCCTTCACTCCATGCCTTCTAGTAACCCTGGCCACCACAGCCTGTGTTTCAAGCCCCAATGATGATGACTCTTACGTTCTGATCCAGTGTGATAGGCTCGACTCAGTTTGCTCTAATGAGCTGGGAGGTATCTGGCTTCCATCCCAGACTTGCACTGTTGTTTGCAGGGCACACAGCAACACAACATCTCCGAGCAAACCTGCTGGAAATTTGTTCGGGGAGGTCCCAGCTGACAGCAGGCGTGTACGGATCTGTGGGTTGACACCGTGAGCAGGGTTTTTGCATGTTAAAGAGACGAGAGGTTCTTTCAGCTTATGGGATACAGTAAAGGGTCTAAAAACACACAATATCCTCTCTTTCAAAGACCAGCCAAACCCTATTTGTTTTTAGTTTTAATCTAATGGCGACCAATAATTGTCTGCACTGAACAGAATGTAGTTATTCCTCATAAGACAACAAGAAAACTGAGACCTGATTAATGTTTATTTATCTTGTTACCAGATATTTTCCATAAGGAAGGTCTTACAAAGTTATGGGAAGCCCTACTAGCACAGTGTTACTGTAAAGTGCTTTTCCGAAGAGAATTCAATTAGGTTTTTAAACTAATTATTGTCAGTCATCTGGGCACTTAATATTCTCAGTGAACAAAGAGTATTAAATTGTTTGGAGGCTGTCCAAACTGTTTTTCACACAGCTTTTAAACCCTTCAGATTAACAGAATAACCCATTACAGCCTCTGTGCCTTTTCAGTCATTTTAGTACCAGACAGTAAAGTGATGGATTATGTGTGGTAAATAAATAACTCCGGGTGACATCATTCTACTTTAAACTCCCGCTCCCACCCTACCCCCCCCAAACAAAAGGTAAAAAACGAAATAAATATATATAAAAAACAGATGTTCTACAAATCACACTCAGGTCAAGGTGGAGTCTGTTTTTGAGGTTTGTATTAATTTGCCCTACAGCCCATTGAAATGTATTATTTTCCATGCATATGTGTACACTTAAGTGGAGTAAATGCATGAGAAGAGGCCTTTATGGCCTTTTATCTAATTTCTGATGATACAGTTCTACCTAGCATAAACAAACCTTTGATGTTTCTCCATGTAAAATGTATACTATAGGTCAACAAGAACATGCTTCCACTGCATGTTCTGACATTGCAGGTTTGCAAAGAAGGCATTATGGTTGCCTTTTATTTTCCACATTACTTAGTGAATGTTAGGATGCGGTATTGTTTGTAAATCTGGTTGTTGTTAAGTTCCTCTTGGCCCAGATTTCTGGAATGAAACAAAATATAGTCCCACCTGTGAAAATATGGTGCATCTGTGATTATGAACAGAAGAGTACTACCCCTAAAATGTTCTGGGAAAGGTTTCTGTGCTGCCAAAGAGTGCAATATTTAATAACTTGTTGCTTAATCTATATAAGGTACAAAGACATAACAATAGCTTCTGGAAATGTAGTCATGCAACTGAGTCAGAAATTCAAAGTTCCAACAAATATTCCAATTACATCTTTTGAAAATGGAGAACACAAACCAACTAATCCCCCGAAGGCTGTAGGAGTTATTTATTTTAGTGCAATGAAGTGAAACTTAATAGATACAGCAGCAAAACACCTGCAGGAGAGGTAAAATGGCTTCAGTCACAGATTTTGTAAAATCCTGAATATGCTAGTTAGTTTCTAGATGTAAAACTAACATTAAACTGGCCTCATTAAACGGTTCCTTCGGCTAATTAAAAAAGAAAGAAAGAAAAATGGTCTGCTTTCAGAACGTGCAAAGTAAGGGGGAATATTTATGAAGAGAGTTTCACATTGAGTTCAAGCAAAAGAGTAACACTGTGGAGTTCGACAGTGAGTTTTCACCCTGAGTGAGACTGGGGTCAGATCATATGCAATTGTCAACGCTAATATCCCTGTTTCCTAAAGTAGTTATCCTGTGAAGGGGGAACAAAAAGCTGCAGTTCTGTAGGGAACGCTGATGTAAAAAGGCTTCAATACATGGACGCTTTAATAAATGAGAACTGAATTCATTTCTGCTCTATTTGCCTGGGAGCAATTTTGTTTGTCTTGATTCTTCTAGGGCAATGTTATGCAAGTAATACCAGGGAGAATTGTTTGACAAGAAAAATGCCTTTTCACCAGCATTAAACCAGCCTCCTTGCAAGCTATTGCACTATTTCAGTTTTAACCCTCCCCCCTTTCTATCTATTGTTCTTCCCTTGAAATTGTATTCATTTTGGTCAGGGAAACAAAACACAAAAAACAAAAAACATTTTTGTTTGTGTTCAGTTCATATCTAAATATACCCCGTGTGTTGCGTTTAAACATGGCAGGAGTCTCGCGATGATCATTTGGAAAAACAAAAAGCAACACATTAATATTAGAAATGTAACTTCAGAATCTAAAACTGCTCCCCTCAGATGCAGAAGCTGTCATTTTTATTTAAAAACATTGCTTGTGTTTTACCTTTGCTCGGGGCAGATTTTACTTGATATTCCTGATTGCTCTGTTCTGCAGATTAAATGAAATGTACTCAGTGTTAGGATGACAGATATCTACCAATGACAATGATAAGAATAATATCCAGGCCTAAAACTCAGTTGCAGCTGCTGCAGGAATACTTGGAAGATACTATAATGATCTTTACCTTCATTATGTTGTGTACTTCTGTGTGTTTAAAAAAATAATAATCTGTTAATATGTTTGTAATTGTTGATTTATTTCAAGATCCATGCAGGATTTAAACGAACTATTAGAGGGTTTATCAATATTTTGAAATTATTTACAACTTATGCAACTTAAGAGACATAATGTGTGATTTTAGGAATAAAGAGCTGAATTGATTTCTGTACTAGTTTTGTGTACTACATTTTTTCTCTGTCACTGGTTTTACATTTTAACTTGAACATTCAGATTGGACTTCCTGTGCATTGATGATCGATGCATTCCACATTTGAGTAGTCAGGGCCTAATTTATACAAATATTTGTAATTTATTATATTATAATTTATTAAATATTTATAATTTATACAAAATGTATGCATATACAGCAGGGTGACAAATTAAAGGAAAAACCAACATAAAGTGTCTCAGTAAGGTGTTGGGCACCACGAGCACCAAGAACAGCTTCAATGCTCTTGGCACAGATTCTACGAGTCTCTGAACTCTACTGAAGGGATGGAACACCATTCTTCCAAAAGATATTCCCTCATTTGGTGTTTTGATGATGGTGGTGGAGAGCGCTGTCTAACATGTCGGTCCAAAATCTCCCATAGGTGTTCAACTGGGTTGAGTTCTGGTGACTGCGAAAAACCATAGCTTATGATTCACATAATTTTCATACTCATCAAACCATTCAGTGAGCCCTCGTGCCCTGTGGATGGGGGCATTGTCATCCTGGAAGAGACCACTCCCATCAGGATACAAATGTTTCACCATAGGATAAAGGTGATCACTCAGAATAACATTGTAATAATTTGCAGTGACCCTTCCCTCTAAGGGGACAAGTGGACCCAAACCATGCCAGGAAAATGCCCCCCACAGCATAACAGAGCCTCCGGACCCCCTCACTGTAGGGGTCAAGCAGTCAGGCCTGTACCGGTCTCTTGGTGTTGCCTCACATGCACCCGCCCACTTGTTGAGAATATGGTGAGGGATGACTCATCAGCCCATATCACTTTTTTCCACATCTCTGTAGACCAGTGGTACCCCAATACAGACCCCTCTTTCAAAGTAGCTTAGATCCTTTCCTCTTGCCATCTTGATCCATAATTGAAGTCAACTGGGCCTGCACAGCATTTTTATACATGCCACAGAGCATGCTAGGATGTTTATTGCTTAATTGTATCATGCAGTACACCTGTTTGGAGGCATCTGCATTCGTTATGTTCCTCCACTAATTTATTCAGGTTTTTCCTTTAATTTGTCACCTGTCTGTATATATTCATGTGTCCTCATGACAACCTTGTGTTCAATTACCCACAGCTTATAAAACTATGCAAGATTGCATGATTCTTATTTCTATTTTAGTCTATTTTAGTAATGTTTAAAGTAAAGTTTAGTAAGAAGACTAGCCATCAAAGTTCATTATAACAGTTCTGATGTGAAAGCACATAACTCAAATCTCACTTTTTTATTTTACTTGACTTAATTAAAATGAACATTATTCCTTTCTGTGAAAATATTGCATTTGACAGCTTTGCCCCAAACACTACAGTCTTTTAATTATTTAATATGATTCTGAGTTTCAGAGTTTAGAGTAGGAAACCCTAGACGATAGAATACCTTTATCCATGCAAGATTTCGATACTTTTCAACATTACGACACTTTATTATAGCTGTATTGCAACTTGAGTCTTTGAATTTAAATGTTGATCAGATAATTTTACTGTTAAAGAAACTGAGAACAGAATATTAGGCGCATCTCAAATAAACACCTTTAGATTGGATGCATCACTCCAAAAAATGCTGTTTCAAAGCTGAATTCTGAATCTGAACTTCTGCCCATCATTAGAATAAGAAAAGCTACTTCACCCCTACCAGCTAACTTTGTTTTTTGATCTGTTAAGCCCAAAGGATCCCACATGGTATACACGTATTAATTTATTAAAATGGGCACGTAAGCCAGAGCTTCACAAAATTCCTCGGTGCAAGCCTGTGAGTCATGTAACTCTTAAAGGTCATTTTTGCCTGTAAATAATGGCTTCATCCTCTGAAGCTGTCTGCATGCTAATCCAAAATGAGGCACTAAACACAACCTAGATAATCTGGAGAAGAATTGAATCTGGAGTGATTTCTGTTTAAATAGCTTTTCTGTGGGCCGAGTTTTAACCTGGTTGTATAAGCTCAGCTCTCCCCACAAGACTAATACATTTCAGTCATAACTCTGCAGGAATGCTTGCCCAGTGCTGGAATCATAAGCAGTGTTTTTAACAAGATAGCAGTGCAATTGCTTTTGAGAGATATTTCAGCCTGTTACTTTTATTGTATTCTTAAGGAGGGAGGAAATAAATCTTTCCCTCACTAGGAACACCCATGTATATTTAACTTGTAATCGTCTTATCTTTGACATTTTTTTTCAGTCAAAATAACTTAAAGCTATGGGTAGCAAAATATAAATGGAATGAATGACTTTAGCTCATAAACTTATTGGTTTCACTTACATAATTCAATTTTTTTTGTGTTAATTTGGGAGAATCCTTTGCTTTAAAAGGATACATTTAAACAATGTTGTTTAAATAGTCCCGCCCAAGCATTTCCTTCTATTATTACTATGCTGTTCTTGGGTTGTTGCCTATCAAAACTGAGTCAGTGCAGGGTTTTTTAATCTCAGGATATCCTCTAATAAGACTTTTGACAGTACATTAGTTTCAGTTGCCTCATTATTTCATTGCATAAAAGTTTACATTTTAGGTTTCCTCTACACAGATCTCTTGGGAACATTCAAAAATGATGTGGCGATTTTGATCGTGTCTTCTGTATATGTCTTGTGTTTTGAGGTTTTGACAATCTGAAGTTACATAAGAGGTTGTAGGAAGAAGAAGAAGAAGGAAAAAAGCATTATTCACTCTAGCATGACTTTTGTTTGCAAGTTAAAACTTGAAAAAGTAGTGAGATTGCATTATGAAAAAGTACGTTTCTATTTGCAACAAAGTTGGGCCGGTGGAAAGATATTTTTTCCAGTCACAAAAATAAATAAAATCCCTTGTCTTTTAGTAATATAAAGGTCAGGTCTTTTGGATTGCACCCAATCTTAGTACTCTGTGGTCATGATTCAGTAGGTTAGAAATCCTTGTCATGGACTGAGTCTTCTCCCTCATTACACATGGCATTAATAAGGCACCATTATGAGGATTAAAACTGTGGAGGTGAGTAATGGTGCAGACGGGCCAATTTTTGACAGTAATTAGTACAAGTCTCTGAATGGTAAGTCACAGAATTGTGTAACAACATTTCTATTTTTGAATGCATCTTTCACCTTCGATCTTTAATCACTTTCTACAAAATACTAGGGTGTTTTTATGTTTTATATATATATAAACTGTTTTCCATTGGAAACAGCAGGTTATTACTAATTTGTTATCTGCTTTCATAGAAGTTATAAAAGGCTCCCCACCCCACAGAATAATCTCATGACCTAGGTGTAGAAAGGTAGTTATTAACTTTAAAGTGCCAAAAAAATCCTGATTCAATTATGCTAATTTATTATCCATTTTAAGCTCAAAATGTAATTAAGCCTTTGAAGCAGAATGTTTCTTTTTCGATCTGGGTGGGTAGAGTTTAGTGCCAGCAGGTTTTTTTCTCTGCACTACCAAAGTGACTATTCCTTACTGGGGGTGACAAGAATGATTTTAAAAGGGCGCAATTTGTGACTCATGCATAATGGAGACTGGCTTTACCCATAGAAAATAACTTTACTCTACTCTTTCACAGGCACTTTTAAATTCATCCTTACTGAGAATATTGCATCTTTTCCTTTCAAAAGGAGGGATATTGCTGGGGCTGCTCGTGGTACTCATATTGCAGTGTGTTTGTGTGATATATTGCCAGTGATGTGCCGTGTGGAGGTCCCTGGCATGTGTGGGGGAGAGTGAAGCACACTCCTCTGTATTTAAAGCCCAGGCCTGCATTGTGCACTGAGCTATAAAATAGCTGTCACTAGGTAGGGTGGATGGTGATAAACTTGTCAGCCTAAAGTAGAACCATTCCCTTGATCTGTGGCATTATTCAGCAAAGGAAGCTGTGGATGTCTTTCAAAACCAATTGACTGTAGCCCAGTGTAAAAATAAATACAAATATTGGAAGGGGGTGGGGGTTTGTAGGGAGGGGAATAATTCCAAAAGTCTGTTGAATCACCCACATCCAGCCTCCCCCTCCAAATCCATTATCTGAAAGTGTTATTTCCCCTGTCTCTGAAAGCACTTGACACTAATGTACAGCTCAGCCCATCCCTTTGTGTGGATTGTCGCTCTCAGCAGGGTGATTATCATTGGTATATGTCAGTGCCTTTGCCTTATGCAGGGACCTGGAAAGCGACCTTTTGATAGCATCCTTAAACCGGGCCAGGTAAATATTGCATAGGCCATTTCCTGCAGATATAGTACCGATGCGTTTACTTTCACTGCACGTGATTTCCTCCCTGTGAATATGTTTGCTTAATTTAAGGCATGCATTTCAAATATCCTTTTTTGTATTGTTAATATATATTTTTTAAATTCAGTGGCATTATTAATATATAGAGAATGATTTAAAGTAAAAAATTTGGTTTTAATGATATTGATAAAAAAAATAATGTATAATAATAATGAATTGAGCGAAGTCTATGTACATGAGCTCTTGGTCCTTCATAAGCAAACAATAAGTAATTTGGTGATGTCATTGCTTAGATCCGCAAGCTGGGTGAGGTAATCGCTGGAGAACAAAGCAAAGCAATCCCAGCAGACCACTGAGACACCTAGATGCACCAACACCTCATGTGGTTTCATGTAGCACAGAAAGTATTTCATTTTCAAAGGTTATCATGTAATGGAATACACCCCATCCACCCCCAATCAGTCGATTATACCATATTGATCAGCCGCATGCACTTTACAAGCTAGACTGATCCACAGTGCTGACTCTGCACCTTTTTTTTTTTTGATGAGACAGCATGTTTTGGCAGACTAAGCCAAATAATAATGATGATAATAATAATCATACAGATAATAATCTAAGAATGCTTGAGTCATAAGCAAGTTTTAAATAAGCATGTTTTTTGGGTCATAATTAGCTTCTAATCTCCCCTTGTGAAAACATTACCATTCCAAGCATTGTGTTTGCTTTGAACTGAAGTAGTGGTGTTACGTTCAGGCAGATAAGTTTAGACAAGTCCTGACTTGCTTAGGAAATGTAGTTGTTTTTCATTCATTGTTAAGTTTTAAGGTGTTTCTGTCTATGTAGCACAGTTGGATAAGACTTTTTGTTTTACTAAGACAGCACAGTGTTTCCCCAGCAAACAGCGTAATGGTGGTTTGGGAGTAGATATTAATGACTTAATGCAAGGAGTTGGCCTGTGAAAGGCAGACTTAAAGAAACAAGTAAGTTTGCTTTGATCATTCGGTCAGTCTGGTTCACTACTGACTTTCCTTCAGACACGGTTGATCACTGGTGCCCTAAATCACATGTAAGCATCTCAATGTTAGTCTTCCAAATAATTTGAAATATAGTTGAATAAGGGACTCTGAGGCATTCTTACGCATAACACAGACTTCAAACTGCAGGTTGAGGAATCCAGCTTGTGGCCATCATTTCATAGACAACATATAAACATAGTCCCAGGATACATCTGTCCGGGAAAAGGAATCTTTCTCTGCAGTTTTCTATCTCCTCACACTTTATTAACGTGATGCTGTGCTGTGCAACTTGTCAAGGTTGTGCAGGTCCCTTGTTTAGCTCCTTCCCCAGTTTCTCAGTGTAGTGTGAATGAACTAAGCAACACAGTGATGTAAGCTCTAGGTAACACCACACATTGAAGAATCCAAAGAAGTTTCCAAATCTCCAAAAGTGTAACATTTACTGCAACGCATTTCATTTTCATTAACTTCTTGTTTTGCAACAGAATAGTGGAATAAAACAAACAAATGTAACAGCATAGGAGCTTCTAAGACAGTTTAGGATTTTCCCACTCTTAAATCAGAGACTCCTATAAAGATAAGCAGACTTGAACTTTGTATCTGGAGTGTTTAACATCATTAAAAGGTCAGCTAGCATAAAGAGTTGAAGCAATGCATATTTTTACTTCTAATTATTAAATCTGAGAAAAACAAAACAATTCTCCCCCAAGAGTTAAAAACGTATCTATTTTAAATAAAGTTTCACTTCGTGTAATATTCATACTGTGATCTAAAGACAGGTTTTGGTCCCAATTTGACTCAGCAATATATGTAAATTGTATTGCTCCTTGCAAAATCAAACTTTGGGAGATATCTCAGGCTAGGAAAAATAAACAGCAGCATCCCACTAAAACCTAAACAGAAAGCAAACTGACACTAGAAATGCTCTAATTTTTGTCCTTATGCAAATTAACTTTGCAGTACCATTAATTGTCAACAACATATTACCCTGTTTCTCAAATTTACAGAGCAGAGCAGTAAAAAAACTCCCCCCCACCCCCCCTGGGATCAGATATAACCCCAGCCCCTGGTTGACCGCGTTTCTCCTGTCCTAGGTGACTTACCTTCATTCATGGTGTCTGTTTACAAAGCTTTTCTGTTTTTTGATGGTTCTTTTTCCTTGCCAAGTAGAAATAAGACCGACACTATTTTCCCCCCAGCTGTCGTTGTGGGTTGCGGAGACGGACGGTGCCTCCAGTGTGAGTTTTGTGCTGTGTGTTCAGTTAACCCATCTCCCAGGATGTGAACACAGTCACATTCCCATATAAACACACTCTTCTCTGGCTCCCAGCCCAGGGCCCCTGCTATCTGTCATACCTCACTGCTACTGACACTCCAGGGCCCGCCCACCACCAGCTCTCTGCTTACTCATTGGCTCCCACACTACTAACTGGATAGACAGGGGAAGAGAGAGAGAAAGGATGTATGTAGGTAGCAGGAACTGAGCATTTCAAATCGTGGTCTCTTTTCTGCCCTCCTTTTTTTAAAAGCGGTTTTCATCCTGTATTGCAACAAATCCTTAGGGTGCAGAGTTTTCAGCTCAAGGACTTTTTTTTTGTATTCTTGCCAAGACTATGTGGATAATGTATCATTGTAAAGGAGAATATTTTGCATACCCTTCCTATTTATATTCTAAATGGGAAATGCACATGTACAGAAA
The DNA here is from genome assembly GCF_036373705.1 of Amia ocellicauda. Taxonomy (NCBI): domain Eukaryota; kingdom Metazoa; phylum Chordata; class Actinopteri; order Amiiformes; family Amiidae; genus Amia; species Amia ocellicauda. The sequence goes on from NC_089858.1 coordinate 40,108,287, forward strand.
TGCAGAATTGTTTTTCTCCTTTTCAAAGAAACGAAGTACAACTGTGAAGGCATAGATAAATGTGCCAAAATAAAATAAAATGGTTATGTTATATTTCTGCCACAGATTTATTATTCACATCTTCCAGAAAATACAATAAACCTCATCAATTACCTCAGAATGTCTTTTAGCTGATACCTATACATGTCAGGTGAAGGGCTACAATTACACACACACACACACACACACACACACACACACACACACACACAACGAGAAAATAACCACTTTCCCCAAGTGTTTCATTCCTCTCAGCCTATCCAATAGATCATTTGTCAGGGACTGCCTATTTAGACAGGTTGCCTTTCAAGTAATTGAAGGTTTAATGAAACTCTGCAATTTCTTAACCCCTGGAGCCTCCCAGTCCCACTTGGACCTTTCCGTGTTCACTAGTTTAAAGCAGAACAAGTAGATAAATAGATTCCTACAGATCACTTCAGTAGAATGTGTGCTCTAGTGTTAATCCTGATTCAGATTACTTCTACAATCCCTGTAATTGGTCAGGGAGACAGGGTGACCTTGGGGGCTTTCTGTGCCTTTTATCAAGGGTGAACCTTCAGAGCTCCAGAAGTGAACTGGAAATGATCACCATACTTTTCTTGAGAAGGAACCTTTTGGCAGAATTTGACTTGACAGACTTGTTTTTCAGAAGCAATACAGTGTGTATGCACTAGATCTCCAGACACCCCCCAGAACAGACCGCAAATAAAATAGAGAAGATCATTGTAATTTAACCCTCCCTCCTCATTGGTACATCGTGCCATCTATACCAGCTGCCCTAGACTTCAGTTGCCTGAAGATGTTAACCTGTTCTTTATTATTATTAATTAGTTTTCATAAGCACGATTTTCAAAGAATTACAAAATACAGTAGATATAATAAGTGCAAAATGCAATATCATAGGCATGCATCACAAGGTAAAATGTATGAAAAAAACTGTTCCATCTGGTATGGGACCAGGGGTACAGCAGGCATAAGTATCAATATTACAGAAGTAGTTAAAGTAAAATGAGAATTAGTGCCAAAGATACATACATAATCAGGAGCAGAAGGGAGCCAATCAATACAATAAAAAGCTTCTAATAGCAAGAGACCTGAGATAGGACAGATACAGTCTGATTTTATAAATATTTAAAACCTAAAATGTGGATATTTTAAAGATTTGTACTATGGGTGGAATGTAATTATTATATGTTGCCTGTAGCTGCTACCCCAGCTTTCTTATGCCAGGAGTCTTAACATCTTCCTTTTTAAACCCAGAACAGACAAACCCAATTTCCATTGACAATTTTTTCCTCAGTACCCATTTCCTCCTGTCACTTTCCCCAAATGACAACAGCACAGAATTGAAAGCCTCACTGAAAGCCTCATTGAAGGCCTCACTTTACTTGAAGTTTTGAACAGTGTTCTCATTACATTACACATTTTAATCCGCAGTCTGTCTCTGGTATGATTTAATATAGAATGTCATAACTTTGGAAGATCACACTTAAAGGATGTAAGAAACACGGGAGATCTGACATCTTACATTAATTCCATGAATTATGTAGTATCTATTTAAGCTCGGTGGCATGTAGGACATTTCTCTCCCACCCTCTATTTAATTTGCAATATGTCTTTCATCTATTGCAAATGCGATACCTCCTGATTTTGAATAATCTAATTTATATCTGCATTGACTTGTAAGGGGCTAATCTTAAATTTAAAATGACCTCTTGTCTAGATGTTTGTACTGTGCTGCTTCTAGGACTTCCTAATAAGTTGAGTAGTGGTGCCAGAATACCAAAGATCACTCACACACAAACTGAAATAAGCATAAGATACATTTCTCAGGCTCTGGGTCAATTTAAAGCCCTCTAGTCTGGACAAACCTAAATATGTTTAAAATCGGTCCAATTTATGCCAATGTATTGAAATTCTATGCCACCTTTGCAACATTCTGTGTCCTGTGAATTTATGTACATGTACGTGTGTGTGTGTATATATATATATATACACACCGATCAGCCATAACATTATGACCACTGACAGGTGAAGTGAATAACACTGATAATCTCATTATCATGGCACCTATCAGTGGGTGGGATATATTAGGCAGCAAGGAACATTTTGTCCTCAAAGTTGATGTGTTAGAAGCAGGAAAAAGGGGCAAGCGTAAGGATCTGAGTGACTTTGACAAGCGCCAAATTATGATGGCTAGACGACTGGGTCAGAGCATCTCCAAAACTGCAGCTCTTGTGGGGTGTTCCCGGTCTGCAGTGGTCAGTACCTATCGAAAGTGGTCCAAGGAAGGAACCACCAAGGAAGGACGGCCAAGGCTCATTGATGCACGTGGGGAGCGAAGGCTGGCTGTGTGGTCCGATCCAACAGACGAGCTACTGTAGCTCAAATTGCTGAAAAAGTTATTGCTGGTTCAGATAGAAAGGTGTCAGAACACACAGTGCATCGCAGTTTGTTGCATATGGGGCTGCGTAGCTGCAGACCAGTCAGGGTGCCCATGCTGACCCCTGTCCAATGCCGAAAGTGCCTACAATGGGCACGTGTGCATCAGAACTGGACCACGGAGCAATGGAGGAAGGTGGCCTGGTCTGATGAATCACTAGTTCAAGGTGTTGACTTGGCCTCCAAATTCCCCAGATCTCAATCCTATCGAGCATCTGTGGGATGTGCTGGACAAACAAGTCCGATCCATGGAGGCCCCACCTCGCAACTTAAAGGATCTGCTGCTAACGTCTTGGTGCCAGATACCACAGCACACCTTCAGAGGTCTAGTGGAGTCCATGCCACAATGGGTCAGGGCTGTTTTGGCGGCAAAAGGGGGACCTACACAATATTAGGCAGGTGGTCATAATGTTATGGCTGATCTATATCTATATCTACTGTATGTATGTATGTATATGTAAATATATAGTATGTGTGTGAAGAGTGGAAATATTTATATTTTATCAAGGAACACAAGTGTTGTTGGATTCTTTATTCACAGGAGACGCATTGTCAAATTTGACAGCACTTCTGTCAGAGCAGCAAGAGTAGTTATCCAGCTAGCAAAGAGATTTCAACTTCAGGTATTCCAAGCCTATTCACCTACAACGAGCCTCTCTGACAAGGGAATAGAAGATTTTTATGTAGCAATAGGACAACGACATAAAAAAGTAAACACACACTTTAAAATCATCATGGGAGACTTCAGTGCAAAAATTGGAATTAGATCTCAGTAGGTAAATATGTTTTTCTCTCCAAGATAAAGCCGACAATATGGTCCTGGAAAAGTCCTAATGGAGGAAAGTTAAATAGATTACATCTTAATGAACCCTAAATAGAAGACTGCACAGAATCCTAAACATTCAATAATGGCAGTGACCACATAATGGTTCATCTCAATGCCAAAGAGGAAAAGTAATAAATAAATTAAACACGTCAGTCGACATCATGAATCTCAGAAATCAAGCAAAAACCTAGATGCATCACAATCGTGATAAAATATCAAGTTATGTGATGGAAATTGCAAGAGAATGGGGAGGACTTTACACATCACAAGGCGATAAAAAGATCTCTCAAGTAATAAGAGAATGTTTTAAGAACACAAGAGAAATAAAATACAGCCAAGACTAAAGTCACTAAATGCAAAAATGCTGCAGAATCCATGGACAAAACTATGATGACAAAGCTACAGATTGAAGCAAGTGGAAACATCTTGTGGAGACCTTCATCCAGAAATTGATTGATATATGCAGACGATGATGGTTTTAATTTGTAATCTATTTCACATATATACATATATATGTATATATGTTCCACATTCTTAGTTCAATCTGAAGAGTGTCACGGATGTGCTTCTTACACACAACAAAAGCACATTTTGTGAAAGGAATAAACACCTTTTCATTTTGTATTCTTATACCAGCACAGCAGTGATGAAGACGCCATACAGTCCTTCTTCAAAAGCATGCAGTGTCAGCAGAGCTAGAGGACCATGACAGCACAGCAATCACACTGCAAGCTAGCAGACACCTGACTAATCGTAGTGACTGCGGTTATTGGGCTGACATGGAACCCACTAAATCCCAGTGGTCAATTGCTCAATCCCCTCTTGGGAATCCCGGTCACGGTCCGCAAATGACAAATCCCAGATTCCAGCCAACAATCTCTGGACTGGAGGGCATGGCCTACAGTCTTCACAGAGGCTATTAACAGAGGAGTCCCTCAAAACATGCACTTTTGACTGAGAATATTGTTTTCCCCCTTTTAAACAAATCAGGCACAAGTTTAGCAAATATCAGGAAAGTCTATGAGAAGAGAAATTGTGTCCCTTAAAGACAAGTTCAGCTTCTGATATTTGGAAGGTCAAATGCCATAATTGCCTTGGCTATCGGGCTGTCCCGTCTTCAATTTTTGTGGACACAGATGATGATTGTGATTCAAGTCTTGTCTGGATATCTAATAACACTGGGCTGAAAGATGAAAGTCTTTTGACATACCCTCCAGTAGACATCCTCATTACCTGTCTCTGGCATACACTCTGACATTATCTCAAAGCACAAACAACTAAGCAGCTGTAATGGACTCAATTACAGCCCAGTCACTGATGAATGTTTGTGTTCAGGTGCACCCCCATTTTCACTGCTCAAGCTGGTGACAGTTATTTGCGGTACTAGACATGACAGAAATATCCTCTGGAACTTCTCTGAATCTGCTCTTTTTAAAAGGGTTAATTTAGAACACTTTCAAATAAGCGTTTCTGCCTTCTCGGGATTATGTGTTTTTTAATTCTTCCAAAGAAAAGGAATGGCAGTTATTTTGCCTGAAAGCTTTTATCTATCTATGCCAGCAAGCTAAATCTTAGCAGAGTTTGGCCACAGGTAGTGATTTCTTTTGAATAAAATCATTATATAATATTTGAAAGAATCTGAAAGGATTTCTGCACATTTGTGAATTTGAAATGCAGCTTTTGTCTGTATGTGTATAATACATAATTTCCCAAGGCAGATTTTTGCATTTAAAATTGTTATTATAATAATAATAATAATAATAATAATAATAATAATAATAATAATAATAATAATAATAATAACCTTTATTTTATATAAAATATATCAAGAACATCACAAAGCACTTTACAATTATTACAAATAAAATGTAAACATATATTAAAAGCCACCAAACACATACACACACACAACAAATACATACAAAAGTAAAATGAGAAAAATGGTTAATAATAGCAAAACCACTCTAATTATTCTCTCTAATTATTTTATTTCTGTACTCTGACATTGTTCTAAGAACCGAACCAAAAATAAAAACAAATCACATGCTTTGGAGAGAATTTAAAGATGTGACATTGGCAAGTGATAAACTAAAACTGTTCTTATTGAATGCAAACTATACTTTGTATGCACATTTAAAATGCAGTGATTTAGATTCTGATGTTGTTATATTATGGCAGGTGTCAGAACTATAGTCATCAAGTCAAATATTTTCTGAAGGAAAAGATTATTGTTTCTAAAGGTAGTTCAGGAGTTTTGAATTGTGAGCTCTCACTGAATCATTTACAGCATTCTTCCAAATGTCAGTTCCTGAGAAAACTGTCTAAACAGCAATAGAGGAAACACTATTTGCCCTCAGCTCTCATTATAATGCATAGGTTTCTTCCCTACCTGCACAGGTGTTAGAAATGGATCAAAGTACTGAAGCAACAATATTGTTTTACATTTAAAAGCCAAACTATACTACCCAAAAGCAGAATCAAAAGACCTCTGCACTGTGCAACTGTAAGAAATTGAGTTGGCATGCAAATATATAAATTTCTTACCAGTCTTAATCGCAATACATAAAAAGGATGGCCAAGTGATTACATGACATCTTTAATAATTTTTCCATCTTTCTTTGCTTTGTTCTTAGTGTCTGTGTTCGAGATGCCTGCCAGATCATAGTTGTGATGTTTGAACTTCCAGCACAGCATGAAGGTCTTTGATTTACCTTGTGTGCATTCCACCAAACATGATAATTATAAGAATGTATTGAGGGCAGAGAGAAGTAAGGTGTTTTTTAAAGTTGTTGTTGTCCAACCTGACTTTTCTGTTTGCAGTGTAATGATGATCTCTTGAAATCTTTAAAGATTCAATACATATTGCTTTAGTAGTACTGAATGTTAACAAAATTATGATCTAAAAGGATTTTTTAGAGTAGGTTCCTGTACTATTCAGTGTTTTTATGCAAACAGGCTTATTCAGGAATACTGCTGTATTTGCACTTGCGCAAAGGAAATTATCTAATGGCATTTGGAGTCATATGATTTAATTACATGGTAATATTATTTGATAGTTTTGACCTGCTTTTAAGGTATCTGTTTGTGTTGAAAAATGAATGTCATGTTCTTCCAGGACAGTCCTGACCAGAAGTACTTTGACACATTTTTCTTATCTGCCATCTTTTCTTCTGCATCCAAGATTCTTTGTGAAAGTTGTAAGCACGTGCATATGAAGGCAAACTCCTGTATTCCCAATAAGGTGTTTACATGTCCTGATACTCCAGTAATAAACTACAAGATAGTTGAATTATCCAGCTGTTGTATTCGGAAAAACTCATATTTGGAATATTGGTGATCGTATGCAGAATAAGGTGTTACATATTCAGAATATGTAAACATACTGACTGATAACTCTGTAGGGTTAAAGGTTGCTGGTAATAATGTTAATGGAAATTAACATTAAAAACTGTGCAGAAACTGGAAACCTATAAATAAAGAAATACAGGAGGGACAAAAAAACATCAGTGAAAAATAGCAGTTTCTTAGCTAGTTGTTTTGCTTCATTTGTGATAAGATTGGTGATAAAATAAGTTTCACTTCTAAAACACACCTCCTCCTCTCCTTGCAGGATATGGTTAAATAGTGTATACAGTTGTATTAGAAGTTAAAAACCCTGTGCCATCACACAAGGGAATCATAATTAAATTAGTTTTCTAATTATATTATGACATGCTAATCCAGAGCAGTATAACTTGCATGGAGTGTTTTAATTATATCTACAACCCTCTCAGTTGAAGCAGTGTCCCAGTCTGTTTTTAACTAGCTGTGATGTGTAAGTTAGGTGTGATCTTCTACATTGCACTGATAAGCCAATGCCCAACTCGGAGTAGGCCATGCAATGCTCCAGGCCGGATCAGGGAGGAAAGCAGCTTGCCTGCTTAAAGCACAGATGTGTTTTAGACTTTCAAATGAAACTTCATTATCATTGATTTAGGAGAAGGAGGAGGGGGTGGGAGTGAGTATTAAAGATTATGCATAAAGGCGGGCGATCTAATTTTACAAGGAACATGTTTAAACAAGTTCCTTTTCGTGTTTCTGTGGGCATGAAGGATGTAAATAGGGAACATTTGAATGAGATGAACGTTAGAAAAGAAAGTGATGTCAGAAAGGAGCTAATATTAACCCCTTTGCTTTTCAATTGCCAAGTTTGTGTTGCAGTCATTAGGATGTTCAGTTTAGTTTTTTTCTTTAATTTATGCTTCTCATGTGATTTAGTTTTAAGCATTATTAAGCTTGCTGTGTTATTTGGAAACTGTTCTATTCACAAACTGCTATTTCCTGCAGATGTGTTACGAAAACCAAGAACAAGCTATTTAATTTAAAGAAAGGTGGATCCACTTTAAGAAACCAATGTCATGACCTTTAACCCTATCTCCAGTTCACAACTGAAATCTTCTTACATCTGCCTTACTAGTTAACTAGAAGGATACATATAGAAGGATACATTTAAAAGGACCTTGCTGAGAACAAATTACTTATTCGTTCCTTCTCAACAACGTGGAAAATTGTAATGCTCCTCCTAAAACTGACTCTCATTTTAATACAGAGATGAGATTTTGAGTGATACTGAGGGATCCTACAATGACTGAACTTTGTTTTCCCCTTCAGTTCAGTGCAATAAATATTTGAGAAAATGTTAGTCTTGGTGATGTTTCTGTTAACAATTGTAGTTCAGATAGATTATTACTATAGGCCTACATAATATGTGTAAAAGAACATACATTTAAAGGGGAGTATAGGTGGATGTACATGCATTTATGCAGTTCCCCCTCATACTGCTATAAGTGGGTTATGAATGGAGCCCGGCAATTTGCAAAGATGGCATTAAAAGATAGGACAACAGTGTGAGGTCCCACTTTACCAGTCGAGAAGTAAAAAGAGTGCATGTGTGTGTTATATAAATTGTGAAAATGTTGAAAAGATAGCTTGATTGTATATATTCAGTGGATGGGGGTATTGTCATCCTGGAAGAGACCACTCCCATCAGGATAGAAATGTTTCACCATAGGATAAAGGTGATTACTCAGAATAACTTTGTAATGATTTGCAGTGACCCTTCCCTCTAAGGTGACACGTGGACCCAAACCATGCCAGGAAAATGCCCCCCACAGCATAACAGAGCCTCCGGACCTCCTCACTGTAGGGGTCAAGCAGTCAGGCCTGTCCCATTCTCTTGGTGTTGCCTCACATGCACTTGCCCACTTGTCGAGAATTCTAGCCAGTTGAGCGTCTTTGTGACTGAAGCTCTTGCCATTATGGTGAATATGGTGAGGGTTGACTCATCAGCCCATATCACTTTTTTTCCACATCTCTGTAGACCAGTGGTACCCCAATACAGACCCCTCTTTCAAAGTCACTTAGATCCTCTTGCCATCTGGATCCAAAATTGAGGTCAACTGGGCCTGCATTTTTATACATGCCACAGAGCATAATAGGATGTTCATTGCTTAATTGTATCATGCAGTACACCTGTTTGGAGGCATCTGCATTTGTTATGTTCCTTCACTCATTTATTCAGGCTTTTTCTTTAATTTGTCACCCGTCTATATTTATTTATTTATTTATTTATTTGTTTGTTTTTTTTACTTTGTGCAACCCACAGATATAACTCCTCTCTGACTTTTTTCCTTCCATCCTGCACTGATTCAATGATAACACAAGAAAACGGCCTGACTTGTTGATGTGAGGAGTGCTTCTAATTTTCCTTGTAAAGTAAATGATTTATGCTCCAGTCACTGTAGATCTTGGACAGCCAGGGATGGTTAATCAAGCATCAAATATGTTACCAATCAAGGATGTTACTCATACTATGTGCAGAGGGACATGCTTATTAGAATAAGACCATGAGCCCTCTTTTGTGTGTCTGAGAACCTGAAGAGCTGTTTTCTTGAAGACCAAAGAGTTCACAACACAATGCAGGCTGCTTTACCTGGCAATAAATAAATAAATAAGGAGACCGTTCCCTTGCAAATTATTTATCAGCTGCGACTTGTTTAGTTTCCCCTTACTACTTCTTCTTTGCTTGTTTTAATCCACTTCACTGCGTTTCCGAAACCCCATCAATTATTCAAGCTGTGCTTCATTTTCGGTTTCCTCCATCGCAAAATAAGTTGTATAACAAGTTAAATTAATAATTGCTGGCAATGCATGTTTCTCCTGCCCTGCTGTATTGTTGGTGCACTTTAAGTTTGCTTTTCTGGTCTGCAAAATGGGATGCTTTCATTAGCAAAAGGTATGGTGAAAAATGTTGTATTGTATGACCTTGAACAGATTTGTGTTTTTTTCTTTTCATGCTTTTTTGCCCACTTTTCAGTCTGTTAGCCCTTACATATTTATTATGTTACATGTACCTCACAAAGCACTCCAGCTGTCATTCATATTAACTGTCTTTTTATATTACACTTTACACCATGCTGTTCCTTCTCTGAAAGGAAAATGCAGTTACAGAGCAGAAGTGTATTTGTCAATGTAAAAAACACCTTTTACAAATACTAATATTTAATTAAAAAGCACCTAATTTTAGCCTTTTTGGAATGTCCTGGCAACTGCTTCTGTAACTGGTCATAGTTAATTAAGGTTAAAGGTACATTTGTCTGGAGGGGGGGCAGTTTATAAAGGATACCATTTAAAATCCATCCCTGTTGGCCTGTATGGTTGAGCTGGTTTGGGCTGATCAAAGTCAAAGCATTGACCTCTAGAAGAACTGAAAACTCTTATTCAATTGACACATGTGGCTAAGGATGCACAGTCAACCTTTCAAGTACAGAGGCAGCAGATGGAAAAGCTAGTGGACAGACATCTGGAGAAGTAATTGCTGCAGACCTGGCTTCTTTAATGCAAGCAGCACAAATATAAAAGCCCTATTTGCCCCGTGTTTGTCACAATTGTACATTATTTAATTTTATATTATAATATATTAGTTAATGCATACAAAAAATAGGAATGGTCATATTCAACTTCACAACTAAGGACCCAGTGGAAAAAAAAGTTTAATTAAAGAACATTGTTTAATTATTTGTTTATTTATAAGTTTATAAGATGGTTGCATTTGTAAAATACAAATATCTCTGTGGTTTGAACCCTAAATTATATTGATGTTCCTAGATTTCTCATACATTTCTGTCGAACATAGTCATGAAAGCAAAATCTGGAGTGAATGTTAAGAGTGTATTACAGTCAGGTGCAAGAAATCTCCGAGAGATAGGAAAGGCCCAGTGCAAGTAAGGGCACCGACGTGTTTGTTTTCCTCCTGGCAACATCTTTGCTAATTAGATGTCAAACTGATCTGAAAAGTCTTCCCCCTTCTAAAGATGACCACATCCTGGGCAAGCAAGTTCACATGTCGTGCAGGTTCCTGTAATGGAAACACACAAAGCGACAGGCTGGCCTCTCCCACTGCGCAGCGCAAGCAATGAGAGAGAGCAACACATGCTTGGATTAGATGCTCAATAATTCAACACAGACTGCATGTCAGAAACAGGACAGTAGATATGAGGCTGGAGACTAATTGCTTTGCCCCATTAGATTGAAAACATAAGGGGTAGAAGATAGTTTGACCGAACAAAATAAATCAAACAGGCGGATTGAAATGCTGTTCATAGAGTAGTTGTGGGAGTGATTAATGGTCCCATGTACAGTAAAATAATTAAAATAATAAAATGTGTGCTTTTGTATAACAGTCTTTGCTTCAAGGATGATTGACGGATTTTTTTTTTGGCTAATACTCATGTTCATTTGTGCCTCCCATCTATAGGAATATCTGCCAATGGCAACATAATCTATATAGTAAGAAGTAATAATGAGCATTTGATAAGCTTCACACCTTGATTTCCTTTTAAGTCATTATAGCTCCACGGGTGATGAGACACACAACTTCTATTTAGAACCCCCTGATTATAATGATTAATGAGGTGTGGCCTTTGCAGAGAGAATTTCCTTCATAAGTACTTATCTTTTAATTACCTCAGAAAAGAAAATGTACCTAGTCACTACACAAGTTGCTATTTTCTCTGGAATAAACCACTTTTGAAATTCTCTAATAATAATAATAATAATAATAATAATAATAATAATAATAATAATAATAATAAGTCAATGGGGCATTACTTAAAAATCACAAAGATCAATAATCTCACTGCACAAGAACAAGAATTATTTCAATAAAAAAATTCCTTTCATCATAAACGTTTCCTCAATAGTTATACTGTCTCCTGCATGTTACTGTTCTAAGTTATAAGGATAAGGATTTTCTTTTCATACATTAATTTTTTTGTAAAAACTATTTATAAATCCTTAAATATATAATATTTGATCATAGTATTTACAGTCCAGTTTTGGAAGATAAGTGTTGATCTTCATTTAATGAAGCATTCTGTCCCTTAACATAATACCAAAGGTCAATAATTCGATGACCACTTATTGATACATTAATTAATTTGTGCATTTTGTGTGCTATTAAATGATATGGTAATTTTGTCATTTTAGGAGCATTTAAACATGTTAAGGTATATTGCCTTGTACTCTTTATTGAACTCGGTTGTAAAACTAGGAAAGCAGATCAGAGCCTAAAAAAGAAACTCATCAACTGGTATACAATGGCTCTTGTGTGTTTAACCTAATGCATCAATGCATGTGTAGTTTCTGGTGCTGTAAATCATATTTCACTGCTTTCTAAACCTTGGGACTAGAATGAACAAATAAATAAAAAAGCAACCACAACATGAAAGAAACAAAGAAAAAAGCTACATATTTCCAGAAGGCATGCTTTCAAATCAGGAAATTGCTTTCAGATTCAGAGTTTGGATATAACATATGACCTGTCCATGGTTTTCATGTATTGTGACCAATCAGGCCCGACCAACTGGGTCTGAGGGAGACATAGAAGCCGCCCATATTGGATGGAGGGTGATAGCTGAAAATCAATGACCAGCGTTGGGGGTGGGGGGGGGGGTGCGGCGGTGGGTTAAAAAAAATAGGCATGCCTTTATTTAGTTCCAAACCATGCAGACTGCAGCAGCCCTACTGATTTCCAATCTAATAGAACAAAACCAGGGATTGAAATTCAGATCAATAATTTCCATGAATAAAAAAAAAAGAAAAAAAGAAAAAGGAAACCTCAGCCGTGACCTCTGTGACCCTACAGGCCTCCCAGCCTCCTGACCCTCGAGGAAGCTTCTGGAAGACGACATGAGGGGCATAACACTCTGCTTTCCAAATGGCCAATCAAACACAGGAGGCTGGAGCCCAGATCTTTCAGAGGGCCTGAAATGTTGCATTATTTCAGGGCACTGCTGCACATGTTCCTGAGGGGAGAGAGGAAAAATAGATGAAGTCTACTGCTGTACAACGTAGGGGCACTCTCTGTACGGCTGTGCAAAAAGAAATGTTTGCAAAGGATCAAATGATGCTGGACAGAGATTAACTAAAATGAGATTTTTGCATTTTACAAAATATTTTACAGTGTGTAACATTTGCCCCAGTTTTTACAGTTCCTTGTTGACCGTGTGACACCTTGGACAAAGGTATTAGCCAGATGAATGAATTCCATAATGACAATAATAACACGAGATGTTCACTTTTTTGTGAGAAAGTCTGCCAAAAAAAATGATTTTATTTTTTAATTTACTAAATTTAAATTGAAAATCGAACTCTAAATCTCTGTTTTGAGAGTGTAGGGCTGTTCTCAAACAGACAAACCAACCAAAATTCAGAATCCTAAAGAAATCAACCAATCAAAAAATTATAATAATAATAGTATTGCATAGTGTTGACACATTACACACATTTTGATATGTTAATTGAACTTCTGTTTTTTTGGAACAGTAGAACAACAGCACAATCTATAAAATGACACTGAAGTAGACGGAATATCCACGGAAATCTACAGAAGCCTCTGTACCCTCTGTACTGAGTATCTCAAAATGTCAGATCAGTGGTTGTCCGACTGAGTTTCCCCTCACTGAAGGCTCATGGGAGTGCATCCTTGGTTCAGTTGTGTTACTCATCTCTAAGTAATTGATTTCCATAAGGTGACAGTCCTTGTTGTGCGGAACATCTCTGTGATATGTATATCAGATTACTGAACCAGTATCTATTGACGATCCCCCCCGAAAGCAGAATATTAATAAATACCTTGAAATTAGCACGTTGCTGTAACATCAGCAATTTGGTGAAATGCCACAACTTTTTTTTCCTCTTTGTCTTTTACAAAATTTACAGTAGAAAACTACTATTCAAGGGCAGGAGGCTTAATTAAAAACAAGCTTGCACTTTGCTGGGAAAGTACTTTGTCAAATATAATCCTAATTAGGAGTCTTCAAAAATAAATCCTTAGGGTCATCAAAGGTTGGCTGCCTTGGTATCACAATTACAGCTGTAGACTTTGGTGCTCCTAGAATGAAATACATCTAAAGTTTTATTATGGATAGCTTATTATGATGATACACAGAACAACATAAGTATAGGAGGGGCTTATGTCTGATTGGTTGTAATTCTCCTTTGTTTTCCGTTACAAAGATTTCCTCTTGGAAACCATGCTTGATGACTCTTTGTTTTGTAAAATCATGATCCATTGAAAGAAAGAGAGACTTGTTTTTATCTATGTTTTCACAGTTCCTAGAAATTGCTAAAAGATCTGCAAAATGGTACTTTGTGCACATATAACTCATGGCTGTGTTTGCTTTATCACAAAAAAGTCAGTTTTGCCTGTACTTTCTTTATTTGAATTGTTTCCCTGTTTTTGTGCACCATAAGGTTTTAAATGCACTAAATTGTCTCAAATAAAGGCATTGGAGAAATAATTATAACTTTTTTAAATTGGGTTACATTATTAATTATTAGGCTATGTAGTGTTTTTTCTCTCTCTTTAGCTTTTACAATCCATTGTGAATTAAAAGTTTTTTGTCTTTCCATCAAGATGACTCACTTCAGTACTTTCAACATACCATACATATTTGGTGAATTTCATCATTGTAACATAATTAAATTGGTGAGATCACTTAACTCATATGGTGATGTAATGTTCTTTATTTCCAATGTTACTTTAGCTAAAGTAATATTTTGTTCGTGTGTTCAAAGCCAGGCTTGTGAAGTAATGCATTCTCTGTTTAAAGTATCTCCACTTTAATGCTGCCTTTATCACACTATCAAGGTATTGTATTTGGTTTTATATCTGTTTTTTTAGGAATTATCTCTCTGCTCAGTTCACTTATGAACTGGCTCCTAGTTTCTTTAATTCTTTGGGAGCCTCTAGAGTTCTAGGAAGTCTTTTTACAATGTCCTCTGTAATAAATGACAGATTCCCTTCGCAGATTTATTTTTCCATTGTTCATGTTTTTTCTTTAATCAAGGAAATAGCCTTAAGGAAGGATATGTTTGTAATTTTTTAACTAGAACACCTTTCATGAGTGTTACGCCTACATGTAAATGTCACTTCTCACTTCTGTAAAATAATAACATTACTACATAATTTATAGGAAATTGCTTCTTCCTTAATTCTGTTTCATAAATATTCATTAAAAAACTTTAAAATAAAATGTGGATTGACTTGGGGGCTGGATTAATGTTCCTCACTGAGTCTTTGTTCTAGGCTTAGCCGATAAAAGGTCACCTCACAGGCAGGCCAGCAGAAGTCTTTATCTTGACAAAGACCGATCGGATTCCAATGGGGGAAGAACAGCGTACCAGTCAGTGGAACAAAGAAGGAAATTACAACTCCAACTGAGCTATGAATGGTGTAAAAATGATTTCTGTTAACTTCGTAAACCATCTGAAAATATAGAAGAAGCCCCATGGGAAGCTCCCATAATGAAGTTGGATTTTGCTTGGTTAAATTAGTTCGTTTCTGTGGTGCTTGATTGTAAGTTTGTTCAAATTGAGCTTGTTAGTTTGGCAGCGGTCCATAACTTTCAACGACTGCTGTGATTACATGCCTTATTAGCTCCTGTTTTCTTTGGAAGAATTGCACTAGATTCCAATTGCAGCTGACCTGAACCTCTTTAAAGATGTCAATATAGGTATACTCATTTAAGGGTTGTGAATGACTGAATAGATTAGTTGCTGTAGGCTTGTCCTTTTGTTTTGCTGGGGCTTTAAGGTCTTTCACATAATGTTTGATGTTAACATTCATTCACGGCCATAACTATAGACAAGGGAAGTGGGTTTTTTTTAGATAGATTTCTTGCCTTCGTGTTTTAAACAAGAACACAATTGGGTTGAATGTAATCTAATCAATATTTCACACTTATCAAATTAACGGGATTGTTCAATAGGGAGATTTTCCACCTCATTTCATTGGTGTTTCTTCACTATGTGCTCTTTGACAGTGGGAAAGAACAATCTTGATTTTGCTTCACAGTCTACTATATTATAACACATTTAGTCATTTCTACAAGTAGTTATGCTGAAATATTAATGCTGAATAACTCACATGTGAAAAAAAGATCTGATTATAGGCAACAGCTAGTTCAGATCACCCATTTTAACCCTCTGAAGTCTTTACACAAACTATTTACACCTCTGAATGTGGCTAATGTTCCCTGAAATTATATTTTTCTTTCAAAATATTATTACCATTGGTTTGTTGTGCTACTCTGTAGATCTGTGATCATGCTGAGTGCAATAGATATCAATTTGTAATGAACACAATGATTTACACTCACTGCACTTAATTGGATGGTACATTAGATCTATAATAAAGGTTTATACTTCTGTGTTTAAAGGACTCAGTGTTATGATTTAATTAATCTTTTTGAAGCTGCAGCCACTGCATGTGTTGACTGTAAATGGGCGAAGTTAGAAAATTGAGAATCTTTTAATGCATTTATCACATTAATTTACCTTGCAGTGTTTTGAATCTCAGTTCAAGGCTTTGTTCTTCTGTAACTTAAAACTCCCTCGCTCTCTCGCTCTCTCGCTCTCTCGCTCTCTCGCTCTCTCTCTCGCTCTCTCGCTCTCTCTCTCTCTCTCTCTCTCTCTCTCTCTCTCTCTATATATATATATATATATATATATATATATATATATATATATACACTCACCTAAAGGATTATTAGGAACACCTGTTCAATTTCTCATTAATGCAATTATCTAACCAACCAATCACATGGCAGTTGCTTCAATGCATTTAGGGGTGTGGTCCTGGTCAAGACAATCTCCTGAACTCCAAACTGAATGTCTGAATGGGAAAGAAAGGTGATTTAAGCAATTTTAAGCATGGCATGGTTGTTGGTGCCAGACGGGCCGGTCTGAGAATTTCACAATCTGCTCAGTTACTGCGACTTTCACGCACAACCATTTCTAGGGTTTACAAAGAATGGTGTGAAAAGGGAAAAACATCCAGTATGCGGCAGTCCTGTGGGCGAAAATGCCTTGTTGATGCTAGAGGTCAGAGGAGAATGGGCTGACTGATTCAAACTGACAGAAGAGCAACTTTGACTGAAATAACCACTCGTTACAACCGAGTTATGCAGCAAAGCATTTGTGAAGCCACGACACGTACAACCTTGAGGCGGATGGGCTACAACAGCAGAAGACCCCACCGGGTACCACTCATCTCCACTACAAATAGGATAAAGAGGCTACAATTTGCACAAGCTCACCAAAATTGGACAGTTGAAGACTAGAAAAATGTTGCCTGGTCTGATGAGTCTCGATTTCTGTTGAGACATTCAGATGGTAGAGTCAGAATTTGGCGTAAACAGAATGAGAACATGGATCCATCATGCCTTGTTACCACTGTGCAGGCTGGTGGTGGTGGTGTAATGGTGTGGGGGATGTTTTCTTGGCACACTTTAGGCCCCTTAGTGCCAACTGGGCATCGTTTAAATGCCACGGCCTACCTGAGCATTGTTTCTGACCATGTCCATCCCTTTATGACCACCATGTACCCATCCTCTGATGGCTACTTCCAGCAGGATAATGCACCATGTCACAAAGGTCGAATCATTTCAAATTGGTTTCTTGAACATGACAATGAGTTCACTGTACTAAACTGGCCCCCACAGTCACCAGATCTCAACCCAATAGAGCATCTTTGGGATGTGGTGGAACGGGAGCTTCATTCCCTGGATGTGCATCCCATAAATCTCCATCAACTGCAAGATGCTATCCTATCAATATGGGCCAACATTTCTAAAGAATGCTTTCAGCATCTTGTTGAATCAATGCCACGTAGAATTAAGGCAGTTCTGAAGGCGAAAGGGGGTCAAACACAGTATTAGTATGGTGTTCCTAATAATCCTTTAGGTGAGTGTATATATATATAATGTAGGAATGGACATGCTTTTGTTTCACAATTTCTATTGGACTGGCACAATTTTCCCTGTTAGGTATCTACAGCATTATACGTATGGTTTTGATTATTATAAATTATACCTTCCCACAGTAGTGTTGGCAAAAAAATTGCCTGTTACAATTTAATGTTGTATTTCATTAGTGTTGTATTATGTGTGTGTGTATATATATGTATGTATATATAAATATATATATATATAAATCCCACTCCACTCTCTTCATCTTCACCAATGAAATTGCTTTTTATTCAAAGGCATAAATGGATCTTTCCAAGTATACTCGTGCAGTCAGTGATGCATGTTTACTTACGACCCATGAAAAAACAGACCAGTCAGTTTGCTCTCTATTAAACACTGCTTGCTGTTGAATTTAGATATATTCCATCACATTTAAAACTAGCCTTATGTTAACAGTGGCCCAGATGTCAGATGTAAAGAGTAGGCCTATTTTAAATGCTCTTGTTGTCACATTAATGTAGAGGAATTGGATTGCCTTCATTGTTGTGGTGCAAGGCTAGAAAGGGTTTTTGGGTGCCTTTACCATTTCTGGCCCACATTTATCAGGAAAAAAAGTAGCACCTTTAAGTGCGAGTATGGAGTTTGTATGCATATAGATATAAACACACATTTAAAATTATGATTGGTCTTTATGAATATATTTTTGCTTGTCAAATACATTACATTTAATTAGCAAATAACCCTTTAAACTCTGTTTTATACACAGAACCTTAACCAGTGTTGTAATGATATAAGCCTTTACTGCGAGGCCATAAATTGCACTACCATAATCAGGTTTATAACACTTCAAACTGATTACATACAGCAGTTTATTAAATGAAATTGATCTTATTACCATTTCATTAATGTGAGACGACGTGTAACTTTGAAGATGCAGAGGATTTGTAGTTTGTTGTTAGTTGAGTTTTAAATCAATTTGTGATTAATTATGATGTTTGGTAATATCAAAACCAATTCCTTTTTTTTTTTTTTTTTTTTTTTTAAGCATGTGCATGGCAATGAATGACCCTATTTAAAGACCTGAAGTATTCCATTTGGACTTCCATTTAATCAAAAGTTAATTAGAAATTCAATGTCATCTTGCCCTGAAATATATTTGAAAGAAAGGCACTTTAATTAATGTGTCTTCCCTCTTCGTGTTTCACTTCAGCAATCCAGTTTAGGGATAATTGTGCATCGTGCCTATTGGAAACCAATTTTTTTTTAATTAAATGGAAACATTGTGCATTATAGTTTCTCTCACACTGCCCTCTCTCTGTGTAAATACATTCCCCCAGAGTCCACAGGCTTGTCACCTTGGATTTTGCTCCATGCATGTCTATAAGATGACATATACAATAATGATATTGAGGAGAGATGGGAGTAACATTTTTTGTTCCCCCTAAACAATCCCTATTTATTAATTTAAAAAACACATTGCCATTTAATCCACATCTGCAAGATTAGGTATTTAAGGAAGAAAGAATGAGTGATGACTGCTTTTTCATATTATAAATGTCTCTTTAAAGGTCAGATGGGTAGTATTTAAGGAAAACAAGGGCAACGATATAATCACTATCTGCTCTATTTACTTATTTATATCAATATTTGCATTTTGACTGCCCTGTTGGTTTCTGGAGCTCAAATTTTAATGATTAAGAATGATTCCAGTCCAGTGTCAGAAGGGGTCTCATTCAGTTGCGTCTAGAACTGGACTCAAATAAGACACCACAAACTTGATCATTTTCAGTGTTATAATATGAGATGTTGAGCTTCAGAATGCTATACAGCAAACACATCATAATCCTGGAATTGAGGAAACCAAGTACTTACTGTTTGTTTGTTTGTTTGTTTGTAAATATACAGACAGTTGACAAATTAATGGAAAAAAACAACACAAAGTGTCTCAGTAAGGTGTTGGGCACCACGAGCTGCCAGAACAGCTTCAATGTAGGTGTCAAGCACTTTAGGGGTCAAGCAGTCAGGCCTGTACCATTCTCTTGGTGTCACCACACAAGCACTAGAGAACACTAGCCAGTTGAGCGTCTTTGTTACTGAAGCTCCTACCATTCGTGCCCCAATAATGACCCCTCTTTCAAAGTCATTTAGATCCTTCCCTCTTGCCATCTTGATCCAAAATTGAGCCTGCTCAGCATTTTTAAACATGCCACAGATCCTGATCCTGTTCCTCCACTCATTTATTCAGGTTGTTCCTTTAATTGTATATTGTAACAATTGTAGACTGTAAGGTTCTGACACATAGAGGAGACACCAACCATTGTCAGAGGCAAACCTGGAACTGCTCTTTATCGGGTACTGCAATTGTACCTCTAAAAGCAACAAGTTGTAACCTTAGATACAGACACTATATATAAAATAGAATGTTAATCATTTTAGAATTTTAAAGAATGCATGTTATTTATAAATGTTTTCCTATCTTGTAAAGGATAAACTACAGCATACATGACTCTTCACTCACATGTCCTTAGGGTTTACAGTTATACATGATACAGTGCTGAGGAGCAAAGAAGTAATTTACCTTTTCAAATCCAAGCTGCGGACTTATCTGTTCGACCTTGTTTTTTTTACTTTTTTATCTAGCTTTGTCAGTTCTTTAGAGAGCTCAGGGGGATGCATTTTAGTCTGCGCACAGTAATTGATATTTCATTGTGCTATAATATAGATGTAGGATATTTTTTTTTTTTTTTAACCAAGCGACATTGAGAGAGTACAACTTTTGTGAAAGACAAAAATCCTCTGAAGAATGGTATTGTTTCATGCTGTGAGTTGTTGACAATGTTTTGCTTTACATTCTGTGCTGACGACTTGCTGATAAGAGTCTCTTCTCTCCTAGCAGCTTTGCTTTTGGGCTTATCTGGACAGAGAGTAATTTGATTTTAATGATGATGGAGGGGACTGTAATTACCACAAGAAAAGAGACGATTTATAGTGTTATTATTGCCCTGAGTGACAAAGAATCAACATGCATTTCAGTACAGAGATAAACTTATTGAACCACCTACCAATTATATTTTTGTCACTGTTAATAAAAGAACTGCTGCTTAGACATGAATCAGGCAGCGAGCCCACAAATCCAACCCGTTTCCAAAATATATAAACTACAGTACCTCTCCGACACATTTTTCCATTCTGTCCTCAAAATAAAACAGAAATGCAAGGAATAAAGAGAGAGTGTGGAAACTGTCTGAAACAGACATTGATTGAGGCCAAGACAAGATCCAACATAGATTAAATTGATGTACATTGATTGGTGGAAGAGGCACATTTGGTTATATATCCATCACAGCCATTTTCATTTTACAAATCTTATAATATTAACTTCTATAGACCATGCTTTGGTTTAAAGTTTTGAAAGTGTGCCTCCATTTCAGTGTTTCAGTCTGTATTATGATGTGCATTAACAAATAGACCATTCATGTGTACAGAAATAGAAGCATTAAAAAACAAATAGATAACTTGAACATAAGAAGGCATAATGCATTTAAAAATTTGAATTGAAGATGAAATATGCACCAGTAAAACACTGGGATGAGATAAATGATAAATGAGACCCTGAGGGGTGTCAATATCTTTGCTTCACGTGGATAGTTTTCAACTCAGTAAATACAAATCATATTGTAGTTGGGCAGAGTGAAGCATGATTGGGGGGTTGTCCTCCTTCTGAACTAGTTTTAAACTTAATTTACTATTTACTATTTACGTTTGCTATTACCGGGTGGGTCAAAGTTTTGATTCAGTCCGGTCCTAAGTCTATTGAAATGTACAGGGTATACTTTTGTGAATCTGTACTGTAGCTCATGCATTGGTCCAATATATAATATCAGTACAGAGGGTGTTAAATAATGATATGAATCAATCTTCTCTAGCCAAGCTATTCATTTGAACACAACGGTAATTGACTCATTTGGACTTTGTAACTTCTTGGCCTTCAATGTCTGTCTTCCAAAATATAATGGGCTCTCATTGACACCTTAGAAATTAGATGCATTCAATATTCAAATAATTAAGAACCTTTCAGACTGATCCAGTAAACGCATGAAATATGGAAGGAAGGAACACAAAACCAGGGGGAAAGAGGAAAGAAATGGGGGCAGAAGGATGGTTAGGGAGAAGAAGGAAAAATGATTGGGCTGAGTGGAAAAAAGCCTGAAAGATGGAGAGATGATGTAGTAATGAGTTTTCTACAGATCCTTCTTCAGGGGCTCTTTTGAAGATAAAAAAAAATAAGAAAAGAAATCAAGTTCTAGTTTAAGTGACACTTCAACTTGACCGCTTGGCTTTATAATGCTCTCCCTCCAGCCCATGCTGCTGTTACACTCTCGCACACTCCCTAGCTCTTTCACCTGACTGACCTTAGCCGGCTGAAATGAAGTATTTAGAATGGGGTCTTCGCGGGCACAAGTGGAGAGCTTCGGAAAGTCATCCCGCAACATCTGCTGGTTTGAGAAAGTGCAGTGTCTGGAGGTGAGCATGGGTCAGCTAAGTGACAGACTGAGACTGCTGGAATTACCAAGGGACTCCGCCACTGTGCCCCCGTGTCCCCTACCTCTTTTGTTATCTTGACAGGTTTTGCTTGCCAAGTCTTATTTTCTCCACTTGCACCTTTTTCTAAAAAAAAGGGGAAATTAAAACTGCTGAAGGATTATAAACGTCCAATTCGTAAGCAGTTTCTAAAACCCATGATTTAAAAAAATATATATATTTGTATATATCAAGAATAACTGATTGAATAATTGAATCTCTGATATTCAACTCCAACGAACCCTATCCACCTTGTAAACTAGCAAACAGCCATATTGAACTCGTTATTGAATTTAACATAATGCCTTACACAGAGTATTTTTTGATGTGCCCAATACCTGTTACCTACAACAGAAGCGTGGTGTTAATGAGCCAAACATCCTTCGACTTTAATCAGGCACTTTTTTGGCTTATTTACAATCCTCACTCCTCCTGCCAAGGCTGCGAACTCTTTAGTTGTGTACGGCTAAACTTGAGCTACAGGAAATGTGTGATAATATCAAAAGAAACTGTCTATAGAGGCTTAGATAGCTGCATGCCTCTGCAAAGAGGGGGGGCTGGCGTCGACTACTTGAGGAGCAGAGAATTTAGGAATGAAACCCAGTTTGTATTGATTAACTGCACAGTTTACTAGTCTCTTGTGGCCATATGGAACCGGACGTATTGAACTTCATCTCGCCGATGCTCCTGCAACAGCGGGGCTAATTCTGTCAATGTGGGATGGGGCAGCAAACAAGACTGGGGCATTACAAAAAAAAAAAGCAATCGTCTCACTTTTATAATACATGTCCTTGTGAACAGAAGTGAGAAGTCTATTAGATGCATAAAGGCAGTAAAAATGCAGATGCTTTTATAATGATGATGCCGATGATGATGAAGATATTATTATTATTATTATTATTATTATTATTATTATTATTATTATTACATTATTACATTACATTGTAACATTATTACAGTGAGGTGCATGAATGAAGTACTGTTGAATACCAAATACCAAACCCGGTGACTCTGCGGTCATGTTTTTAATACTATCTTGTACATATTAAGATAACTATATTTCAGCTTGCCTTTGTTTGCTTCATTTAAAGGGGAGGGAACATCTGTATTAGAAAAGGATTACTCCTATACGTCTCCTGTAGCCTGTAGCATTTGCCACCTCTTGTGCTAAGACACTGGAACAGCCCAGAAAATGCATCCGTTTCCACATTATTATTAAAATGATAAGATTGCCCATCTGTACACAGTATTGCATGTGCCCAGACTGCTTTTACTCCCAGCTCTTAATGAAAGAAATGGGATCAGAATAAGAATTACCTTTTTAATCCAGGGTTGACATTTCACCATCGTCTTCTATTAATTGACCGTGCTCGTGTAATCTGCACAGGGGATGCGGTTTAATTCCCTGGCTGTAACAGTTTGATAGCGGGGGCATCGTGTTTTGATCACACTTCCAGCAGGTGCACAGGAAAACATTGAAAGGTATGCTATAACAGCTGGAGTCTAATTCCAAATGGTAATTATTGCATGGAACACTACTGCGGCCTTCTTATTGTACAAAAAGACACGTTTCTGTCTTACATACCAAGCTAAAAGCTGGTATTGTTTTCTCCATTTATATAATATCACAGAGATGTGGTTATATGCTCAGTTGTCTGGAACAACTTAGGCCCATGAGTGATAGAGGGCTTATGGGGCTGTGGAGGTCACTTGTTTCTGTCCTGAAGGACTTTGGCCTCAGTGCACTGTTGAAATGAGGCAGAAAAGAAACAATGTCAACACAGACATCTCTTCTGAGACACTGTTACTGGCCAGACAGTGTAGAGCAGTTAAAAGTAGTCTCACTGCAATGTTAAACAACAGTACTGTTGTAATCATTTGTTTTAATATCCTTTTAAAGAAAGTTTACCAATGAGAGGAGGCCATTCGACCCATCGTGCTCATTTGGATTCCATTACTAACTAAGTGATCCAAGGATCCTATCCAGTCTATTTCTGAATGTTCCCAAATTGTTGGTTGCACCCACATCGCTGGGAAGTTTATTCCAGATTGTGACGCCTCTCTGTGTGAAGAAGTGTCTCCTGTTTTCTGTCTTGAATGCCTTGAAGCCCAATTTCCATTTGTGTCCCCGGGTGCGTGTGTCCCTGCTGATCTGGAAAAGCTCCTCTGGTTTGATGTGGTCGATGCCTTTCATGATTTTGGAGACTTGAATCAAGTCCCCATGTAGTCTCCTCTGTTCCAGGGTGAAAAGGTTCAGTTCCCTCAGTCTCTCAGTAGGACATTCCCTTCAGACCTGGAATAAGTCTGGTTGCTCTCCTCTGAACTGCCTCTAGAGCAGCGATATCTTTCTTGAAGTGTGGAGCCCAGAACTGTCCACAGTATCCAGATGAGCTCTAACTAGTGCATTGTACAGTCTTAGCATTACTTCCCTTGTTTTAAATAAATGAGATAAGACATGTTATATAATAAGTGAGCAAAAGTATGTTAAAGGCAATCCAAATAAGCTGTCTGAGCTAGGAGACTGATCGTTCATTTTCAGTCCTCTTTGAGCTGAATGTGCATTGCAGAAATTTCATTTAAATTTGGGTTTTGGCTTTGAGAGGGCACAGATTTCAAAAATACATATTTAGATGCATACCAATAATGCACTAAAACAAGGTTTCAAGCATTAGCCACTTCAGTGTAGTCTGGGAGGCTTGCAGCAACAGCAGTAGGTAAATGGGCATTTAGTCTCCCTCTGTGAAGTAGCTGCTTTGTTTTCCCTTTCAGCTTAGCCACCAATCAAGATTTTAATAAGGCTATTGATCCCCGCCAGGCGGAGAATGACAGACCCAAATCATGACGGTGTTCCTCCTTCCTCTACTGCTGAGAAGAGACAGTGATAGGCAGGTTCAGACCTGTCTCGACTGATGCTTCTGTCAGCTCGGGATGCAAAAGAAACACAGCGGCCACAGACGGGCAGCTCACAAATGACTCAAGACACTTCCGCCAGGTTTCATTGATTTTGGTGTCACTCAAACTCTCCGTGCCGAGGTCCTGTGAAGTGACCCCCTTAGGTAGTCTTGAAAAGGAAATCTGTGCTGTGTCCTGGGATAAACCAGGTGGCACTTCCTTCTGCACCATTTCAGTAATGAGTGGAGCCCTGTTTTCTCAGCTCCTAGATAGTGAAGCTAAAATTGCAATGGCACCTCCTACTAAGGTCATTAATGGATGTACCTGTCCACGTTCAGTTTCTAACAAGATCTTGCTCAATAGTAGGCTGGTAGTCAATCTGTTTTCAAGGGCTGTTGTTTGGACAACCATCAACTGCCATTGGTTGAATGTATGTCCACTGTTTCCTCTGCCTCATTAATTTTATTTCTGTACGTCTTTTTCTTTTTTAAAGTTAAATCCAGTCGGAATCTGCAGGTTTTTAGAAATCCACGAAATCCCCACAACCTTGACAGTGCCTGAAAAATGGCCTACCTCCCTATTAGGGAATCCTGATCATATGACCCAGATTCACACCAGTGATGTCAGAACTTTAGAGCTCAACCTGCACTCGGAGCAAAGGTTGTTATTGGTCTTTCAGTTTGAATAATGACACTCCTCTCTACAGCACGTTAAATTACAAACCCTTCTAAAATGCTTTCTGGGTTCCAGGATGTAGGGCAATGCATACAAACCACAAATACCAGTTATTCATGGGATTGCAGCATTCTTCAGGACAGATTTTTGAGTGATTCTGACACTAGGAGTTAAGCTCAGTGAAGATGCTGATACTTTGCACAGAGTTGAAACCAGAGCTGTGGTGTTTTTCTGTGTGTGTACGTGTGCACCATCAAAATGTTTATTGAGAGAATTCTTCAGCAATAAAAAGCCTAGCTAACACACAGTCAGCTACTGACCATAATCCCTCTCTCATATAAGACACTGACACTGTATTACTCAGCAACCTGTGTGACAGATGGGATCTTTGTGCAAGACTGCTCTCTCCTGGTGATTTTGAATCTCCCAATTCACCTTTAGAAAGTGTAATGTTAATGACTTGACAGTTTCTATATTCTGGGACTTGACATTTTCTCAGCAGAGCATTGCAGTTAGTGCCAACAGATGTCATTGCCTTTATGATGCTTAATGTCAAAAGTCAAAAGGAAAAGGTGTTGAACCTTGAGCCAGCCTGTGAGACTGTTAACAAGGAAGGGTTTGTTAAAAAGGCAATTAAACCTCTAATTGTATCACTCGCAGTTCCAGAAAATGTCACTAGAAAAGTGCATTTTATCAGAACCTTCTTGTTGTTCTCCTTTTTCGATTAGTTTATGTGCAACAAAAAAGCACGTCTTGCGATTTCTGTGTCTGCCCAAAGAATTAAGCTGTTAGAGCAGTTGGAAATACCTCGCATGAACACACTTTCAATATAAATCATTCTTAAGCAACCTTAATGATATTGCAAAACACTCATTGTGCTGTAGCTTTCATTTCCTCTACATCCGATCACCAAGATAAACCAGAGAAGAGCACTCCTGTGTATGTCCACACAGGGGTGCTGTTCACCCACCTCAGCCCCCCTCTCATTCCCTCCTGCTGCTGCTCAGGGGTTTGGATTTGGTTTGCATCGAAATTTCTGGCTCTCTAAAAAGGTACGAGCAAAATATATTTTTAACCCAGGAAACGTTATGAATAAATTAAAAACCTTTTCTTTCCCCGTGTTAAATTTAGTGCAGCCGCACAGTAGAACTATGGATCTTTTTTATTAAATCTTTTAAGGTTATTTTAGTTGAATTAGAGATCACAGAATTAAGGGTTGTCTCCCCCAAGAAGAGGGTATTTACAACAGAAGATAATTCTGGATTGACTGGTATTTCTGTCCTATTCTGCTAACTAAACATGAGCAAAAGCCAAGTGCAAGAGATGCCCTTAGCAAAATAACCTGTCTGCTGCTCCCCAGTTTATCAATCAACCCTTTTTTCTTTCTATTGGAAAACAAAGAAAGGGGCTGTTACAGCACCATATAACCCCAACTGTCTGCAAATGATGATCCTGCTGTGAAAATACCAATTAATGCCCATTACACCTCTTTGGGAACTGCTATTACTCTAGCCCAGTCGTTCATTATCTTCAACACTTGTAACGGCAGTCTGTGCTCTATGGCAACATTCAATGACATTTATTTTTATCTTCTAGCTATTGATAAAGGCTCCTAGTTGCTTTATATGCTTTCCATCAACTTTTTTATACTAAAGATTACAGCATGATGTTTAATTAAACGTGATTTGCATATTTTATTACGTTAAAGGCGTTGGTATGTTTGACCCAAGCTATCAGACCTGTCCTGATGTTATGTTAATGACATGATATGGCCCTGGAGTCTTTTAAATTTTTTTTGGCTCTTGAAGTTTGAAGTTGCTCTTGTTATGCAAATGTTGCAGCACCAGACATCCCCTTTTCGAGGCCTACCGTGTTTTACAGGAATGTTTGTAGTCCTCCAATCGACACACGTGTGAAGCTGAAGGGTTATGCATTATGTATAGTCAATGATACGTCTCTTTTTTTCCTATCCTTTTATTCCTGCAGACCACGTGTTAATGTGATGGAGCAGAGAGCAACTGAAAATCCTTTCTGATGGTTTATTAGGAAATATATAGTATGTGTTGCTTGTAGTGCTTCCATTGTTTAAATGCAGGGGATAGATCAAGCCCCGTCAGATGTTTGACATTTAATATCCGTCTGTCTAAAGTGCAGTAGAATGTTTTTATTATTTTCCTTTGTCCTGTAATATCTATAAGGAATATTGTTAGTTGTTGGGTGTTTACTACTTATTTTCAGTCGTGTGGAGCTGGTAATAATTAGCAGCATATTTGGAGTGAGTTCCTTTTGTTCCATTTTAATTCCACCTGAATTCAATCTAGTCAATGCCAATTCCATTTCTGCAATTACTGATCTGAATTGAACTGGAATTCAATGAGGATTTTCCCGAACTCTGATTAACATGTCTTAAGAAAGACATGAGGAATTACTCGGATATCTATAGATCGTCTTCATTAAGGTTGAAACCCAGACTTACAAAACAAATAAGGAAACAGAGACACAGGTAATGTTATAGTTTTTAAGGGGAGTAAAACCTTTAACAAAATTACAAAACTGTCTACTTACAGATCTGCTATGGTATTGGCAGATAGTATTCAAACTGCTTGCTTTGTGTGTCTCAACCCTGTGCTGAGAGGAAAAGGGGTGCAGTTCAGTTTGAGTCTTCCAGCTTTGTGGGATGTCTTGAAGTCCTACAGCAGGCAAGAACGCCTATCAACTGACCGAACCATGTTGCCCTCCACAAGCAAAAGGCAAGCGAACTGCCTGAATTACCTGAACATCCCAGCTGAGGTCCTCCACCCCCCATCTTTTCCCTTCAGTCTGTGTGGGTCTACATTTGAATGCTGATTTTGAAGCACATTCAGGTTAATTAAGTCCACTCTGTCAGAGTCTGTTTATCTGTGTTTTGTTTTGTTTTGTTTGTACAAGAATGGACATTGGCTATAGATAGTAAATCTGCCACTAGGCATAGAGTTTCCCTTCCACAGCTCTACAAACAAGGCCTTCACCTGAATACACACTTGTATTTAGTGTTTGACCTCCTTTAATGCCGCTGAACTGTGCAGAGCGCTTTGGAACTTTTTTTTTTTTTTTTTTTCTTCAAACTCTAGGCAACCTTGAGACAAAGCGTGTACATTTCATGTATGGCATTCATTCAACTCAGACATTACATGTGACAGATTTGAAAGAAACAGCCCCCAACTATTTTTATAGTAGAGTCCTGGGGCTGGAGTGTGTGTGTGTTTGTTTGTGTGTGTGTGTGTCTGCATTTGTAGAAGCACAAACACCATGATACTGTGGTCAATTGAGGAGGATTTGGGCCCAGATAACTGACCATAAATGGAATAAATAAGCCTGGCAGTAAGGTTTTACATGGGAACAGCGTTCCTTCTGCTTAGGTTTTTTTTTTTTTTTAATCATCATTGTTTTGCTGATAGAAAGTGACCTGCTCCACCCCCAACGATTCCACGAGCTAAACTCAGATTAATCTAAACATAATTTCCCCTGATGTTTCCACTCAACACTGGGCTACACCACCCATTGTTCTCTCTCTCGCCCTTATTTTTTTATTTTTAACTTGCCCCTCTGCATTACTGAAATTCTCCATCGTTATGCACACTCCGACCAAAAGTTTTGTTTTGTTTGTTGTTGTTTTTTCCCCCTCTTCCTTCCCCAAAGCCCCTCCAGCTAATTTCATCTTGTTTGTTCTGTACTTGAATCCCTAACACACTACTGACAACATGGTTCAGACTCAGACTTTCACTTGGGTTAACCTCAAGTAACTCTAAAGAAGAAACAAGCATTGTGTTATTTTTTTGTGTTTTTTTTACAACGTGACAAACACTGTCACACAAACCACCTCAAAATCTCAAAGTAGAAAAAAATAAAACAATCTTTACATATCCAGGCCTTTTTGGTTGCTCATTCAACAGAAACAATGGCTTGCTTCGGTAATTTTTTTCATCAGAGGCTTCAACTCTGTGGAGACAATTTTGTATGCTGTTGCTGATGAGATTAAAGCTAAAACCATGACCAGAGAGAGGAATTTTCTGCTTTTAAGTTCCAGGGGAGGGAAGTGAAATGCCAAAAAACTCACCTTCCATTTAGATTACTTTGAATATGAATCTGCGGCTAACCTTTTAAAAAAGGCTGCCCTATTAATTTGTGGTTCTGCCTGCCTGGGATGAGGATAGTGCACTGAGCGCCTCGGGCCAGACCTAAAAATACAAACTCAAGTTCACAAAGAACATTGGAAAAGCTTCTTCAAGGAATATTTCCCTTAGTAAAAAAACAACCGAACTGCGTAATTAAAAATTGTGAAGTTGGAAGACTTTGCCCATTTCTCCCATTCTGCTTCTCTATACCGAGAGGTGCAGATTGGAACAGCATTCTCAATGTAATTAGCTCATTTCAGTGAATCATGTTTTCGTGATAGAGGAGAGGAGTTCATTATATTACTTACTTGGCTGCTTTATGCAAATATTCCTCTAACTATATTATTAGGGCTGCCTCTTGCTCCGCTATCCCTGCGGCTTATCTGGTTTTTGAGAGAGATGTCCCATGACATAATGCACCCCCCCCATGAACCATAGAAGTCAATGCCTCCTTCTCTGCCTCAGCCCCCCCCCCCCCAGCTTCAACTGGCTTCCAGTTTGGGCATTCACCCAAATTATCTCGGATCACTTCATGGCTTGAGTTAATTTGATTGAGCAGAAGTAAATCGCCACTCGTGTCAATCAACAGTGCTGAAGGAGTTGAAAACCATTGAGTGCTTTACATATGAGCAGAATGAAGGCAAAAAGAAGGGTAGCCTTTTCCCCTGTAAAAGAAGAAGGAAGCGTTGCTAATGGCAGTAAAAGCTTGACACCCTCACCCATTACTCAATGACATAATAATAATAATAATAATAATAATAATAATAATAATAATAATAATAATAATAATAATAATAATAATAATACTGTAATAACAGTAATAGCAACAAGACAAGCGTGGGCGTACTTGGCCTTTAAACTAACGAAATCAGTTCAGGATGTGGTCCACAGGGCTCTGTAAATGAGCAGTTGCAGATAATGTTGCTGCTAACATAGGTTTTCAAATTGTGGTTCCCAGTGTCCCTGAGAAAAATCGTCAGCTCAGTGCAAGGGAACAGCTCTGAATAGCTTGCGAAGTGGCCATCACAAGCTCATGATTGAGGGATTGCATCTGGGCATTCCTGGTCTAGGTATAAATAACAGGCAATACGATTAAATAACTTCCTTTCCAGTGCTTGTTGCTGTATAACCATCTGAATGGATATGACCTTGTTTAAAGTATTCTGCTAATTATTTTGGTCCTTCGTGAATATGTTCACAAAGTCCTTGATTTAGTAAAGGGGTACAATTGATGATTTTTGAGATGGTGAACTATCATAAGAAGCTAATTTCTAGACATTGTTTATTCCATTTTGTCTCTGGTTTAATCGGTAAATATTATATATATATATTACATATCCTACTAAACTATATATATATATATATATATATATATATATGCCTGCCGGGATCCCCTCTGGCATCCCCCCCGACCCACATAGATAAGCGGTTTTGAAAATGGATGGATGGATGGATATATATATATATATATATATATATATATATATATATATATATACCAGCTAATTGTAGTCCTCAGTCAAGCTCAGTCAAGACATTGTGAGCCAAAGTGAGTCCAATGAAAAGCATTAAGAAAAACTCAATTATTGCTTATGGTTGCATTGTGTTATGTATTGTTATGGGAGTTACATGTCTGTAATGTTCTTTGCAGTTGAATTTCCAAGATGTATGGTTCAAAACACTTGTTTTCAAGTTGACAGCTGGAGCTTCTATCTGTGTGACATCACTGCCTGCAGGTAGAGAAACCCCAGTATATGTGTATAGCACTGCAATATGCATTATGCTTTGAACTGTACGGTATTATTGCACTTTATTATTATTGCACTACAATAATGCTTTCATATTTTGTACTTCGCCCTGGATAAGGGTGCCTGTTAATACATACATTAATAATAATAATAATAATAATAATAATAATAATAATAATAATAATAGGATACCCAGTGCACTGAACAGCAGCTCAGTGTGATTTGAAGTGTAGCAGACCTTTAAGTGTAAGTTTAAACACTTGTCAAAAATCGGAATAATGACAAGTAAAAAGTGCACCCATTATCTTCATAAGTTTTACAACGACATGGTGATACGAACTGCTATATATATGTACTTAGTCTTTCAGGGATTGCTTGTTGCCTGAATTTCCAGAAGACAGAAACAAAATCTATCACAGAACTCCATTCAAAAGATATGTGTCGAGATCTTCCTTTCTTCCTTGTGGTGTAATGGAAACTTCAAAAACATGTTACTTAGCCAATCAAATGTATCTGGGAATGTATCTGTAAATGGGAGCACAGACTAAAGAAATCAAAGAACGGAAAACACCGCCATTCCATGTATTCCGAAATCTTGGATACTGATGTGTGTGTGGTTCCTCTACACTTCACCCTTAATGTCCTGTCACTGTTGGTATGGTTCTCAAATTGCAGCTGAATTGTAACATGTACAACTTCAAACAATTAAGTTTTGAGGCAATGTTGAAAGCCAAGCTGTCACTTTGATTTGATCAACATGGTCATTAAAAAGGACAACAAGGTTTCTACAGTAAAGGAATCTGGTGCATGAATATTAATCAGTTACTTTGCTGATTTTACCTTGAAATCCTTGGGAATGAATGGGTGCATCATGACCCCCACCACACACACACAATCAATTATCTGGCCATTTAAAAGAGAGAGAAACAAAGGAAACAAGAGTCATTTTAACACAATTTTTGTTAGTGGTATGCATTTTCATAATTCTTAACCGTCTTCCTCCAGGCAGATGCTGTAAGCTATCGAAATATGCATCTTGCTTTCTTAATGTTTTTAATTCATTTTCTGCGAAGAGGAGGGGAAAAGAATACAAACTGTAGCTTAATTTAAAAATTACATTTAAGGAAACTGTAGTTGCTCTATGAAGAGTCTCCTCCTCTCTTTTCTAATGATGTAAGATATCATAAAATCATAAAAGGAGAGATATATAATCTAATAATCAAATGCTTTTCTATCTATATGAGTATACACTATTGCATATAATTGGGTTATATGGTATTGTTTAAATGACTTCATACCAAATATGCTTGGATTTCATTTGTATTTTAATTCTGACCAAGCATTCTTGCCTAAAATGTTGGATGTTTTCAGGCATTAAAAAAGTAAGCTTGTTCAAGCATTAAAAAAGTAAGCAGTCCAAAAGTATTACAATTATTTTTTCTTTTTCACTTCAGTTGCAAACAACAATTCTTAGTTAGAGCCATATAGGCCAAAACAACTGAAAGGGGAAAGCAAATGGAAATGTCTGGCAATATTGTAAGCTAGATACATTTACAAATGTACAAAACCAAGCCTAAAGGAGATATGCACAGTAAAACTGGTTCATCAATTTAATATGTTTAAGCACTGCTAATAGGCAGACCATAAATACTGAATACTGCTGCATAGGAATTGGCCAGAATGCTCAGTTAATGGCCATACTTGGTATTTATGGATGTAACTAATGCAGAACATGTATATATCTTGGCGTGTGCAATGTGGACAATTAATATATTGCCACGATAACTGGATCAGATTGATTCATGTAGCTGCTCAAGTGTGATATAATTGTGTACTCCCAGCGGCGCCTGAGAATAGTGGTCATTCGTTGAGAGGATTATGGAAATACAGTTGAACTGGTGATAATTGTAAATCACTGAGATTACACTCTGCAGGTAGAATTGAAACCCCCCACCAAATGCAACGTTCTTGTGTACATCTGACATCTTGTACTTATATTGAAATACAGTGAAGATCTTACTGGTAAAACTAGAGGTGATTTAGCTACAGACGTGACTATGTGGTTCCTTTTCTACATGAAAGATAGAAACATATGTTTTAAGAAAATCTACAAAAGCTAACAAGCTGCTATGTCTTTGATTAAAATGGAATTATAGACCTACCAGCTTTTAAAATCATACCTTTTTATTTATTATGTGTCTCTCTGCCTCATTGTCTGTCTGCCCACCTGATAGAACTAACACAGGACTGGTTTAACGGTTGCTTCCTCATGCTGAGCAGCTGTATATATGTGTATGTATGCTCCTTTCTTTGTATTAAGGAGATGTAAACATAATCCTTACCTGCTGTGTGTTTTTCATTTTGTTGGCATAGGAATAGAAGAAGAAAATGCACTTATGGGAAGTACAGTTTGTAATTATGGTCCGTATGAGTAAGGTTTGGAATGCTTTTTTTAATTATGATGAAGATATTCTCCCTAATGAATCTTAATGAGGATCTTATTTTTGCTCAGATGCAATGGACAGCTTGTTAGTGAAAATATCTGTTCTGGGCCTCATTTGTTCGAACAAAAACATAATTGCAGTTTATCTGCATTTGTACCCCTGTGATTATTAAATGCCTAAAAAAGTGTGTAAAGCCATTTGCTAATGTTGCCTATTGTAATACAAATTGCCATTAGGGTATCATGATTATAACCTTAATTGTTATAGGACAGCGCATCGCGGTCATTTTCCACTACAATGTGGTTATATATTTAATTTCAATTCCAGTTGCCCCTAGTCTTAACAGAGGCCTGCCATGTTAAAATGTCCTTGAAATTGGCGTACCAAAGCTGTGACATAAACTTTGGTAATCTTTTCCCTGTGGCTGTGGACCTATACTAGAAAACCTAGCTATTTCATCAATAAGAAATAGCTATTTAATTTGAATAAGATGCATATGTTCCATCCATCTAAAATGCACATTGTAGATTAAGATATCCCTATTATTGGGAGAAATACAGGTGAGTCACTATGGTGGACAGATAGGTTGATTTGTATTGGAGAAGATGAGGACTTAACCCCAGATCTTGGCGTTATTAGCACGTTGCTCAAACCAGCTGAACCTCCAGTTGACTTATACTCTTAAAATATATTGATTTAATCTTTAATCCTGATTTTCTCTTAATATAAGTTGTTGTGTGCCATTTTGGATAAATTGCACTTCAATAACTGATGAGGACATTTCTCACACTTTCGTAAAAATCTTTTGACACCCTAGCGACCTGGTGATCATGTGTTGGCACATTGTATTGGATGCCTCAACAAAAAGATCAATAAGCAGAAAATCTGATCACTTTACTTGCAGTCATCAGTTGAACATAAATTCTAATATGTCACTGGTGCACAAATTTGAAGCCTGTTCAGTTTTAAATGAAGTGATATTGTCAGTGGATGCCTACTGTGAGCTTTCTAATTCTGGGGAATGTGCTGTATAGCCCCCAAAAGACATTTCACTGAAATCCAGAAACGAAAAGATAATTTACAGCTTTTTAGATAACATCAGGAGCACAGGTTTAATTTTGATTCAATTTTTGTATCAATTGATTCATTTCACAGCTTTGCCATTTAATGTTTTTTTTTTTTTTTTATAATTGTCATTTGAGTGTTTTTTTCCACAGTTTCATTTAATTTCCTATTTGCTTTATTTTCAGGCAACAAATGGATGTCAGGAACACAAATTATTATATATGCAGTATGGATCAGTGCGGAATGCACCTAGCTGTCAAAATTAATATTCTTTCAGTACTCAATTCAAGAAAGGGAAGTAATTGTTAGTGCAAAAAGTCCCTTAACATATATATTTTTTAACATATCATATCAAACATTACCCCCCACCCCCCCCCCAACACACACACATACTTCATGTTTTCACAGTATGTGCAGTCATTTGGTTATGCCTAAACACAGTGAACTGATTATTAAGGAACAATAGGCATGCAAATCAGGGAAAAGTGCACTTTCTAATGTAAATGCAGCTTATTATATGTAATGTTTTGAAGCTCCATGTGGCAACCTTAGCGGCATCAAATATTAGTGAGAACCATTGTGTATTATAGATGCAGAGCTAATTCAGGAGCCAAGAAACATAGCAAAGCAAACTGAACACACAGCAACACAGCATGCCTGAAGTATGGATCATTAAGACATGGAATGTGGGGATTTTTTTAGAGAAAAAATTCAGGAAAGGTTTATTATCATTATTATTATTAACATATTCATTAGACATACAGCATATACCCATTAAATCAGCTAGACATTACAGTGAAAAAGGTTGCAGTGCAAGAGAAGATCAGAAAGATCTACAGTGAAAATAATGATGCTGTTTTAAGGAGTCTAATTGAAGGTGAAACAAGTATGTTTTTAAAATCAAAACTGTGGCCAATGCATTACTTAGCACAGCTGTGATTCCTCCAGTTCAATCTGATTGAAGACCTCTGTCAAAGAAAGGTACAGTAATAGCAAATAAAGTAACCTTAAGTACGTACAATAATATATAAAGCAGCACTCAGGGTAGCTTTTGTCAGCAGTCTGGTGAAAGCAACTGCAAAAAATAGTAGAAGTAAATAACATACACTAGATTGAAACATCGCAATTCCGATTCAAGCCGAGCATTGCTGTATTTAAACACTGTCATGGCAGAAGTTGTTTCTTTGTAGTATATCAGTAAGCTTTTCTCTCCATTCTTTTGACTGTCTTTTGATATGAAGAGAGAACAATGTTAAAAGCTTGAAAAAGGCAGGGTAGTGAGTCATGAAAAGGTCCAGCCTTATGACTCCATCAACAGTTTCGTAGCCGTGTTTTCAAACTGCTTCACAGTGAAGGCCTCCACAAAAGAAGCAATTCTGATGCGATTACAATATCTTCTCTGATTAGCCTTCAGTAATAAACTGCCATGTTTCTTCACTCTTGGCTTTTATGTTGTATCAGTGATTGACTTCTAAGCAATCTGCTAACCAAAGGGGAAAAAAAAAGTTACTTAAGAGGGAAGCAAATCTATGTGTCATCAAGTGAGACATCATGAAATTGAATACAGCGTAACATTGAAAGCTGGGCTTCTATTCCCGAAGAGAACATGTCTTTGTCTCAGAAATCACAAGTATGTGTTAACGTGTTGTAAGTGCATCTGTTACTAGGTGGGATGAAATGTGTTCGAGTGTCAAAATACAATTTAAAAAAGACCTTTGAATTTAATAAAATATAAGTTATGAAATAAATGAAGAAACAAGCAAACAGTAATTCAAATACAATTAGAAAACCATACCACACAGCCATTGAAGCTGTACAGTAAGATGTGCTTCTTCTTGATGTTTATTTGTGTGGAATACAATATCATAAAAAGCATCTACTTTTCTTCAATTGCTCAGCTTTACCTTTTTTATACTATCCTACACATTTGACCACTTAATCATTTACAGTTTATTTATACCTGATACCTTTTAATTTTGGAGAAAGTAAACAATGGAAAAGTTACCACATTAGACAAACAGTTCCTGTAGTATGTATGGCCAACACAATTACATAGAATGCAGTCTGCTTAAGCTATTATTATTATTATTATTATTATTATTATTATTATTATTATTATAATAAACACAGAAAATAAGCAACCCAATATAAATATATATACAGTGGCTCTCAAAAGTATTCACCCCTTTGGACTTTTCCACATTTCATTGTGTTACAACATGTTTTTGACACTGATCAAAACAGAAGATAATGTCAAAGTGAAAAAATATCACCTTCAAATTGTTCTAAATGAATTACAAATACAAAACAGAAAATAATTGAATGTAAATGTAATCACCCCTTTGCTATGACATACCTGATTGAGCTGTGGTGAAACCAATTGTCTTTACAAGTCACGTAATTAGTTGAATGGAGTCCACCTCTGTGTCACATGATTGCAGGATAAATACACCTGTCTCTGGGAGGTCCCACAGTTGGTTCGTACAATTCCTAACAAAAACTACATCATGAAGACAAAGGAACATTTAAATCAAATCCTGAATAAGGTTCTTCAAAAGCACCAATCAGGGGTAGGATATAAGAACATTTCCAAGGCACTGAATATCCCCCAGAGCACATTATTAAGAAATGGAGTCTGCCTAGATCATGCCATCCTCAAAAACAGAGTATCTGGTCAAGAAGGGCACTAGTGATGGAGGCCAACAAGAGGCCATTGGCAACTCTAAAGGAGTTAGTCTTCCACGGCTGAGCTGGGAGACACTGTGCAGACACTGTGCAGACCAACAATAGCCTGGGTGCTTCACAAAAGTGGCCTTTATGGGAGAGAAAAAACACATCAAATCCTGACTAGGGTTTGCCAGAAGGTATGTGGGAGACTCTGAGACCAGGTGGAGGAAGATTCTATGGTCTAATTACTTAAACACCTGTTTAAGTAATCACCCCCTTCAGTCAATATTTGATAGAGGCACCTTTGGCAGCAATTATAGCCATGAGTCTAATATATATATATATACACTCACCTAAAGGATTATTAGGAACACCTGTTCAATTTCTCATTAATGCAATTATCTAACCAACCAATCACATGGCAGTTGCTTCAATGCATTTAGGGGTGTGGTCCTGGTCAAGACAATCTCCTGAACTCCAAACTGAATGTCTGAATGGGAAAGAAAGGTGATTTAAGCAATTTTAA